>NW_020194057.1:0-168228 GCF_002847045.1 Aspergillus candidus | reverse complement strand
TTTTTCTGTCGTCAATGTACTTTGCTAACTGGGTTTCTATTTTCTTTTCCCTACGATAGACTATGAACACGTCTTTCATGGAGTCCGTCTGGTGGGTCTTCAAGCAGCTCTTCGACAAGGACCTCGTCTACAGAGGCTACCGGGTCATGCCATACTCGACCGCCCTCAACACCCCCCTCAGTAACTTCGAAGCCCAGCAAAACTACAAGGATGTCCAGGACCCCGCCGTCGTTGTCACCTTCCCTCTCGTCAACGACCCCGAGACTTGCATGCTCGCGTGGACGACCACTCCGTGGACTCTGCCCTCCAACACGGGCCTTGCGGTGCACCCGAATTTCGAATACGTCAAGATCTTCGACGAAGCATCTAAAAAGCACTACATCCTCCTCGAAGCCTTGCTCCGGACCCTCTACAAGGACCCGAAGAAAGCCAAGTTCAAGGTCGTTGATCGATTCAAGGGCTCGCACATGAAAGACTGGAAGTACGAGCCCCTGTTCAACTACTTCTACGAGGAGTTCAAGGACCATGGATTCCGCGTCCACAATGCCGAATACGTCACGGCCGAAGATGGTACCGGTGTGGTTCACCAGGCCCCGGCCTTTGGTGAGGACGATTACAAGGTCGCCATGGACGCGGGTGTCATCGGTGATGGACGCCTGCCCCCCAACCCCGTCGATCCGCAGGGCTGCTACACCGCCGAAGTCCCGGATTTCGAAGGCCAGAACGTGAAGGCCGCCGATCGAGCCATCATCAAGCACTTGAAGGCCGCTGGTCGTCTGATCGTGGACAGCCAGATTACGCATAGCTACCCATTCTGCTGGCGTTCCGACACTCCCTTGATCTACCGTGCGGTGCCGTCCTGGTTCGTCAAGGTCCCCCCCATCATTCCTCAGATGCTCCAGGGCATTGATGAATCGCACTGGGTGCCCTCGTTCGTCAAGGACCGTAGATTCTCCAGCTGGATCCAGAATGCCCGCGACTGGAACATCTCCAGAAACCGTTTCTGGGGTACGCCGTTGCCCTTGTGGGTCAGCGAAGACATGAAGGAAGTCGTGGCCGTGGGCAGTGTTGAGGAGCTCAAGACGCTCAGTGGATACCAGGGTGAGCTGACGGATCTCCACCGTGATAAGGTGGACCACATCACCATCCCGAGCAAGCAAGGAAAGGGTGAACTGCGCCGTGTGAGCGAGGTGTTCGACTGCTGGTTTGAATCGGGCAGCATGCCTTACGCCTCCCAGCACTACCCCTTTGAGAACAAGGAGCAGTTTGAGAAGGGCTTCCCGGGCGATTTCATCGCCGAGGGTCTGGATCAAACGCGCGGTTGGTTCTACACCTTGACCGTCTTGGGCACCCACCTGTTCGGCAAGCTGCCGTTCAAGAACTGCGTCGTCAACGGAATCGTGTTGGCCGAGGACGGCAAGAAGATGTCCAAGCGCCTGAAGAACTACCCCGACCCCACTCTCATCATGGACCGCTACGGCTCGGACGCTCTTCGTCTGTACCTGATCAACTCGCCCGTTGTCCGCGCGGAGCCGCTCCGATTCAAAGAGACTGGTGTTAAGGAGATCGTTGCCAAGGTCCTCCTGCCCCTGTGGAACAGCTACAAGTTCTTTGAGGGTCAGGCGGCTTTGTTCAAGAAGACCAACGACACCGACTACGTCTTCAACCCGGAGTCGGAAGCCACCAACACCAATGTCATGGACCGCTGGATCCTGGCCAGCTGCCAGAGTCTCCTCAAGTTCGTGAACCAGGAGATGGCCGGGTACCGCCTGTACACCGTCGTCCCCCGGTTACTCGAGCTGATTGACAACACCACCAACTGGTACATCCGCTTCAACCGGAGACGTTTGAAGGGAGAAAACGGCATCGAAGACACCCAGCACGCCCTGAACACCCTCTTCGACGTGCTCTTCACGTTGGTGCGCGGGCTCGCTCCGTTCACGCCTTTCATTGCCGACACCATCTACCTCAAGCTCCTCCCCCACATCCCGGAGGCTCTCCGTAGCGAAGACAGCCGGAGCGTGCACTTCATCCCCTTCCCCGAGGTCCGCGAGGAGCTCTTCGACGAGGTCGTCGAGCGGAGGGTTGAGCGGATGCAGAAGGTCATCGAGATGGGTCGTATCTCCCGTGAGCGCCGTACCGTGGGTCTGAAGACCCCCCTGAAGACGCTGGTCGTGATCCACCAGGACCCTCAGTTCCTGGAGGACGTGAAGTCCCTGGAAGGCTACATTCTGGAGGAACTGAACGTGCTCGAACTCATCCTGTCTTCCGACGAGGAAAAGTACAACGTGCACTACAGCGTAAACGCCGACTGGCCCACGCTGGGCAAGAAGCTCAAGAAGGACGTCCAGAAGGTCAAGAAGGCGCTGCCGTCGCTCACCACCGACGACGTGAAGAAATACGTGGCGGACAAGAAGATCCTGGTAGACGGTATCGAGCTGGCCGAGGGCGACCTGGTGGTCAAGCGGGACCTCAAGCAGGACGCGTCATCGGCCAACATGGAGCCCAACGCCAGCGGAGATGTGCTGACCATCTTGGACGCCAACCTCTACCCCGAGCTGGCGCACCAGGGTCTGGGCCGAGAGATCATCAACCGCCTGCAGCGTCTGCGTAAGAAGGCGGGCCTGGTCCCCACCGACGACGTGAAGATGGAGTATGCCGTCCTGGCCGATCCGGAGGACGTTGGCATCGGCGGGGCGTTCGAGACCCAATCCCCGGCCATCGAAAAGGCGGTGCGTCGGCCGCTGGAGCGGGTTGACCTTGTTGACGGGAAGGCCCCCAATGGCAATGCCGAGGCCTTGATCATGGAGGAGGAGCAGGAAGTCCAAAAAGCGACCTTCCTGTTGCGGTTGCTCAAGCTATAGACGTGATCCGGTCCGGGATAGTGGCGGATATGACGTCGGTTTTAGACCTCTATTTTCCTTAACATATAACGCTTTCAAGAGTATTGAATTTCACAAGAAAAAAAAAAAAAAAAGGTTCACTCTATAGATAATAGAAATACGTATCGTATTCTGTAATAAAAGAACCCCCCTCCCCCATGCGCCAAATCCATGCAACTGGGCCCTACCTTGCGGCCCTCTTTAAGCCTTCTTAGCCGCGGCCTTTTCCATTAAAAGAGAGTCCTCGGTCAGTATCTTATCTCCAATCAGGACATCCTCATGGAACCTTACCAGGTAACAATCCTTCAACCTCATAAACTCTTTCGCACACATATCCTTCTGAACCGCGGTGTAGTCCGCTACAATGCATTTGCCATATGCAGCCGCCTAAAGAACTCGTCAGCGCTGATCCCTCAACGTCGAGCATCAATGCCCGAAATCGGGGTATTCACCTCCACCGAGCACTTGGCTGTGGCCTGAGCAAACTTCTCGATCGGTCTGATCCGTGGTTGCGACATTGTAGACTCGATACTCTCTGGGGATGTCAATTGAGTCTCTTTCCATCATGCGATGCGGTCACTTGGGCGACGCCGGCGCGATTATGTCAGCATATACCACACGTGACCCCGCCATTCCATGTTTGGGTCGGCGCGACAACAACAGCACGAACGACGGGCAGTGGGAGACTTACCAAGTGACTGGGAGTGTTGGTGCCTTTCTCTTTCCAAGATTGAATCAAGTTCGAATTGAGGGGCATTGGACTTGCCGAATGGTGTACTGCTCTCCCGCTCTCTCTCTACACTCGCGATTTCCGGGTCCCCGCAATGATTGATTTCGTTGTCCGCCTCTATGACCCATTTGCGAAAAACGCGCCTTAGGTCGCGGATATTTCGATGCCTCCCATTTCCCGTCAGAGAAGACCTCTGTCATATGACGACCCGGCGCTTTCAGACGAAGGTATACATTATTTATAGCTGGATTATCACTCTTTCTTCGCCGGTCTCTAATGTTATTGTCTCGATCTAGATGTCGGCCTCATCTTTCAGGTTATCACTTTCGCGGAGGCCGACCCCGAGGTCAAGCGCCTGCCCTACCGAGCTCTATTTCGGGCATACGATCAGGTCATCGAGGAACATGGCGTCGACGCCGACCCGAGCTACGCCTGCATGCGGTTCTTGCTGAAGATGGGGAATAAGAATGTCGTGGGAAATGACCTCTACGAGAAGTTCGAGAATCTGTTAGAACAGGTGGGGATCGTGCTGGAGATAGGGACGAATGACGGTGAGGGAAATGAGTCGACGTATGCGGGCAGTGTGTCCTCGATCGACAGACGACCGAGGAAGAATGTCCCTTCTGCCGACGACACGACCCAGGCTACCCCGCGGAGACGCGCCTCTTTCAATTCAATGTACGATGTGGGCGACGATCCCACGCAGCGGAGTTTGCTTAATCGCCCGAGTTCGCGCTCCTCTATGTCACGACTCCCTGTGGAGAAGCCGGAGTTCTTGGATCAGTATCCGGATTCGCGGCCTTCTCCTGGGCGGGCGGCTGCTCGCACGGGAACTGAGTCGCCGGATAGGACGCAGCTTATTGCCCAGTTTCTTGACGTGGGTCGCAGATTGATGTACCGGATGGAACATTTGGATCCGAATAACGAGACTGGTGGACAGCCTGTTGTGGCTGGTCGTGGTCGCCGTGCGAGATCTGCGGTTGACAAGGACCGCTCAGCGAGAATGGTCGAGAACGCCAATCCGCGCAACCAGTTTCGCAATCCACCCCCGCTCAGCTCGAGTGAGGATGATGAAGAAGAAGAAGAAGCGGACGAGTCGCCGTCTGTCTCATCGCAGAACGATCACGATTCAGTCGGGCGGGTGGAAGTCGCTTCGGAGATGCTGTATCGTCCATCATTGTCAGACCTGCTGCGGGACGCGTCAACGTTCAATATGTACCGACAACGCGCAATCAATCGAAAGATCTTGGCTCACTGGGTCAAAAAGGCTGTCCAGGCGCGGCAGAGCCACCGGCATATGGAACTCGTCGCTGTGAACCGGGATAGTCTTACCCTGATGCGCCAAGCGTTCGAAACGTGGCATTCGATCATCCGGAATAAGCGGCGCGCAGTGCAAACGGAGCGGTTCTTCAAACATCTCGAGGAGCGCGCCGGGCGAGCGCGAGACCTGTATCTTGTCACGAAGGCATTCAGTCATTGGGCGCAAGTTACGTCCGACGAAGTGGCGAAGACATCTGCCGCGCGGCGACATATCCTCGGCGTGAAATACTTCAGTGCGTGGCGTGAAATCACCGCCGTCAATGAGATGAAGGCCCAGAGGTTCGCCTTACCCCGACCCTTCCACAACTGGCAACAGAAGGTCCGTCGGCTGCGAGAGATGGAGGAAACCGCCGAGGCTACGCGGCAGGCCAACTTGAAGCATAATGCCTTTTGGCAATTTTTCCGGGGTTACTGCGAACGCCGCGCTCCTCAGTGGTACGACTATCGTCTTAAAAGGCGCTCCCTGCTATCCTGGCTACGGAAGTTCCGAACCAACCGAGAGCGCTACCAAGAGATCGCGCTGAACGATAAACGGGATGCCCTTGGTTCCGCGTTACAAGCATGGTCGCAGAAGTTCAATACGATTGCTAGTTCCGAGCAACAAGCAGTGTCCTTGCACCGTGGACGGGTCCTCGAGGACACATATACGGAATGGCAGAGTCAGACCCGCCTCGCCCCAGCGGCACGCCAAGTGTCTTCCATGGTCGACACTCGGATACTTCTCACAGCCTACACTCAGTGGGTCACCCGGATGCACATGGTCCAACAAGCAAGGGAGATGGATCAGCGACGGATCCTGCGCAATGCGTGGACGAAGTGGAACGATCTTCTCCGGTGCCAGGCACTAAATGCGCGCATAGAAGAGCGGATCAAACTGGAGACCATGTACAAGTGGATCCTCGCCGAACGATTCCGTCTGATGCAACGAATCCGAGAAGCACGAATCAAACGCGAAGTGTTTGCACGATTCGTGACGAACACTCGCCGGACGTATACCCGCTTACTCGACCGCGCCGAAGCCATTGAAGAGAGTCGGAATGAGGACCTGCTTCGATCGAGATTCAATTGCTGGCGGGACAAGCTCTCGCTCCAACGCCAGCGAGAGGCTGTTGCGTTTGAATTTTACGCTCCACGACTGGCACAGGAATCACTGGTGGCCTGGCGCTCCAAAGCTGGACATGCGCTCAGGTTGGAGGAATGGGCCCGGGATGCTCGATTCTACTTTCTAGCTACGAAGACCGTCAAGCACTGGTACGCAGCGTCACTGGTCGCTGCCAAGCGTCGCCGTCAAGACGCTTATGCGAGAACGCGGCGGATGGTCAAGGTCCATCTTGCATCTAGTGCGCTGACCACCTGGTCCGCCAGAGCTCGCCATGTCGCGAACATGGAACAGCAAGCCCTGGAATTTTGGCGGAGGCGATCCATGAACATCGCGTCTGGCGCCTTGGTCCGGTGGCGGGGGGAGACCGACAAGCGAGTCCAAGAGTGCGACGACGCGGAGGTCTACCGTGCTCGACATGTCGCCTACGATCAACTCACGCACTGGGTCGAGAAATTGATCAGTTATCAGCGCATGCAGAAGCAAGCAGACGACGTATACCGTCTGCACAGTCTCCCACGCGCCAACACGCAATTCCGCAAACTCAGTCTACGCATCTTCCAGATCAGCAGCCATTACGAGACAGCAGATGCGCTGCATGAACGCAACTTCCGGAAACACGTCCGGGGCGCGTTCCGCAACTGGTTGGAGAAAGCTCGCATGCAGCTGGAAGCCCGCGATTCGCCCGGCCCCTTACTGAGCCCCTCGAAGACCACCACAAACGGCCACCTCGAAGGCCCCTTGATATTCGACCCCTGGTCCCCCATCGGCACGCCTTTCAAAAACATGAGTTCCCCCTTGGTCGCGGACTCCCAGGGGCCCTCGGCCGCGCCATTCGTGACGCCCAACGTTATGACATCCCCCTCGAAGCGGGCCGCGCGGGCGAAGGCGTTCGCCCAGGCTTCGACCACCCCTGCCACGCCATTATATACGCCGTTTGCCAGTCGACTGCGACTTGCGTCCGAGGGACGCCCGTTGTCAAGTCTCAGGGGACGCAGTGGGCGGGGCAATTCCATCGGGGCTAACGTGCGTTTTGTAGATGACGAGCCCCTGTCGCCATCCGAGGGCCGGAAGTCCGGTGGACGGCGGGTGTAGATGATGTTGGGCTGTGATTGTACTATTACTATCCCTATCACTATTCCCCTTTTCTCTTATCTTTTTTTCTCATCTTTATCATACATAGTTAGGCAAGATCAATTCAAGATACCCTTTTGCGCGTTAAGTAACAACATTCTAAACCTTTATATACAAGTATTTTGGTATTCTCTATTTCTATTTGTTCCTAAAAGATGCAGTGCATGCTACGTATTGTCCGCTTTCCATTTGCTCTTCGTTTTAAATATTTTCAAGTGTTGTGTTTGTAGCAGACTGTGTCATCAATGTATGGAAGAGTGGAAAGAGAGAAGTCAAGTCCCTGTCATCTCATGGTTCTTAGGGAAGAAAACCAGACTAGTTTGTAAAGCTGATACAACAATATTACCCCCCTTCCAGGGAATGTTAGTCCTTCTGTTTCCGTATATCACCGGATGCCACAAAACAGTAGGCTCGTCAGCCCTACCCTACAAGCCCTAACCCGTGTATACTGTGAGCAGCCCAGCCATTGATCACCTACGTGCCAGCTGTGAACAAGACTAATCAAGCAAAAAAGAGGTGGGTTTCATTCACTGAGATACTGTGACAGCAAATACCCTTGCTGTATCAGAGTGTACTGTCACTATTTCTCTGACCCACGCGCCTTCACAAACCTGCATTTCAATGGTATGATAGGCGGCAGGTACGAGATGGGTAGATACCTACTAGATAGACGTTCGTCTGGAAATTACATCCTCCCAGATCCTCTTTTCCTTTCTTTTCCTTCCTGTAGGCTTGCTCAGTTCTCTTAACAAGAGTACTAAAGACAAGAACAACAACGATTATAAAGTTATCCCTCGGGGGAAAAGCCACTGAAATGGGTTATCGAGGAGCCTCTTAAGATTCTCATGGCAGAGGCATACAAACGCCTCATTGATTATACATGGTCTGTCTCTGAACCGATCTCCCAGACTATTGGAGAGGACTAGACTGACTCAGTGCGATTTGTCCCATCGTACAACCAGCAGATTCTCTGGCTTATATATATATATATATCTATAGCAGCTTCTCGTCAGAAAGCACTGGGCACTCGGGAGCCTTCCTCGAGACGCTCAGCTGCTAGTGGAGGTAGTGGGCAAGCTGTTGGAGGAGACTGTGTCGTAGGTGTTTAGGCGTACCATCGAGGGTATTGGTCTGTCTCTGCATCTATCCTGCAAGCTATTTGAGCGGATTAGACTGATTCAATACCGTTTAGTGCTCCAAGAAATGTTCGCCTCGAGAACTAGCAAGCCCGTCCAGGCCCTTCCAGCTCCCTGGGTCTTGGGAGGAGGGATCTGTCTCTCCCAAAGATCTGCGGACGACTGATGGATTTCGCCCACACCTACAAAGCAAATGTGCATGATTATCAGTGGCTGCTCAACAAACCGCTGGAGGTATTTTATAAAGACTTTCTGAAGTGGATCTTGGGGAGAGGGATAGAGCCCTTGTTAGATTGGCGCTGGTATGTCTCTAAATCTATCTCGCACTTTGAAAGCGGATTAGACTGACTCAATACAATCTAGCCCGGAACCCAAAAAAAAGACAAGCCCGGGAGTTTGGAGGCCGGAACAGGCTCTGCAAATCGTCACTGTCCTGGCGACAAACACCAGGGTCGGACAAGAAGCACGCGTAGTGTGATCATTATGGTCATTCTGGCTTGGTCTTTGATAAAACCACTCAGCACCTATTTTTTTTCCCAAATGAAGAAGAAGGTGCCATTTCCAACTCTTCGTGAGGATTCACTCTGGTGGTTGGTAATTTTATCGTTATGCTGTATGGTTTTTCGTTCTACCACTGGGCATGGGTGGCTTGAAACTCACTGGTCAGTAGGCAGTCCCCGGCTTCATGTTGGGACGCTTCGATCTAGCGATAGAAGATGAAGAAAGGCCCTGGGAGGGACTGTGTCATGATGATGATAACGGATTAGACAAAAGAACTGGATGCACAAAAAAGACAGCTATTACCACTAGAAAATTTCTCTTGTTGGAAGATTACCACTCGGCTACAGAAGATATGACACCTTTGAGCTTCGTAAGTAACCCTATATTCAGCGAGAGTCGTCCCAATGCAAAAGTATCGGGGAAATAAATCCCATGTATCGCCTAATAGAATCCCGAAACCATGATATGGTTAAAGAGATACTACTCAACACTTCGGCTCCCGAAGGATGCCATCAAAGTAGCCACTCAGTCCGTCCACATCTTCCAACTCCCCAGTCCATCCAATATACTGATCCGGCCGCACCACCACGAGAGCGCCTCTCACCCGGTCCACCCCCCACGTTTTATACACCTTCCCATCGCAGTAGCGATCCAAGGGGAACACGCTGTCACTCCACACCTTGTCATATCCCCAACCCCACTTGCGGTCAAAAAGCCGCAACACTTGGGGGAAATCTGAGAGCTCGATGTCATCGACCGTGAGACTATGAATGGTCATCACCTCGATGACGGTGTCTAGCTTGTGGCCCTTGGGGGTAAAGCGCTGGAGGATGGAGCCCGGGGAGGCCAGATACTCGCTAAATGTCACCACGCGCTGCTTCTGGCTCTCGTCTAGCATGTCTCCCGCGAGGAGCAAAATGCGGAACCGTCCGTCGCTTTTGAGTATGCGCGAGGTCCACTCCGAGGCACCGTCGGCTTGGTTGCGGATCTTGACCAGGGGCAATCTTTCACCTGGGTCAAGATGTTTGGCGACGCCGGTTGCCTCTTTGAGCACCAGTGGGCTCGCCTGGTAAAAGGACTTGTAGCCCTCAGCGAAGAGCTCGAATGACTCTAGAACATTTCTCATGGTCTCGGCTTTGTTCTCAAAGCACGGCGAGGGACCAGTCTCAGGTGGTGGGTCTTCCTGGAAGTGCGCGAAGAAGTTACGGTCATAGTGGAGGACCTCCTGGGCGACGCGGTGGCGCTCCAGGTCGTACGTGTCGATTATCGACGGGTGAGCAATTCCCTTCAGAACAAGGGCTATCTTCCAGCCGATGTTGAAGCCATCCTGGATGGATGTGTTCATCCCGAGTCCTATCTTGGGCGAATGGGTGTGGACGGCGTCTCCGGCCAGGTGCATACGACGGCCACGGCTGAATGTCGGCGCCAGTCTCTGACCAACCTGATACGCCGTCCACCAGTCACAGATCTCGTAACTGAACTGGAAGGGGCTAAAGATCTCCTGCACCCTCTTGCTAATCATGTCGAGCGTGACCGAGGACCGCTCCTTATTACCTGCCCCTTCGTCTACATCCTTCAGCGAGACGTAGAAACGAGTCAGCTGCCGTTCCCTGGAAACAAACAGGATGGTCCCAGCTTCGGTCGCCACGAACCCACCACGGCGGATGTCCGCTAGCTACAGGTCAGCCCCAACACAATCTTTCCGAAAAGAAGGACACGAACGGAAATCTGTGATGGGGATCACATCCATGACACCCCTGCAGAGAAGTCAGTCTTGTGCGGGGTGTGCGGCAAACAAGATACGGTACCATAAAGCCTCAGTTGTAGAGCCTTCTAGAGGGATGTTCAACTGCTTTCTAGTCCAACTGTGTGCTCCGTCACTTCCAATGATAAATTTGGCCTTGAGTGTCTCTGTCTCTCCTGGGCTTTTGGTCTTCTTGGGGTTGAGATCGTTCCACTCATCTTGCGGCACGTCGCTACGGCCAATGGCTCTCAGGTCGCCGTAAGGCAAACCGGCGTTTGCTTCCTCCTCGGTGAGCGCCCTCAATTTGACGGTTATAGGATACGCATCGAATTCATCAATCTCTACATCATCGGTGTAGGATAGTGATTCCGCGACGATGCTCCTCTCGACGTCAATATCGGAACATTCTCTGATAGTATCCAGGAAGAAGCGTTCGATCCGCGCCTGGCTCAGTCCCATGGGGTAATAGGGTGAGTCGCTGAGAAGGTCATACTGTCTATTACCACCGTGCCGGTGTAACCCTCCATTGCCGTCGGATCGCTGTGATACATCTGTCAGTCTGAGTTTTTCTGGGCCCAGAATCGTACGAGGTCTCGCAAACGAACCCAAAAGGCGTAATGTGCGAGGCTTTGCGCTTCGTGCAAGACCTTATGCTGGAACCCTATGCTGTCAAATAGCTCAAGAGTCCTCGTCCGCAGTCCATCGGCATGGCCCAGCATGACCTTTCTAGTGCGCTTGTCAATTACGCGGGCTTTGATCCCGCAGCGTGCCATCCAGTACGCGGCTGCCAGTCCGGCTGGACCAGCGCCGATGATGAGCCTGCATTATGGCAACCGTCAGTGTAGTCCAACCGTGAAATGGGGGAGGCCAAGACATACACGTCAGTGTGGGAAACAGGTGAATCCGCCATGGTGCAGAGATAGTCAAGTCGTCTCGGTGAGCTAGCAGATATGCGTGGGGCTGGTGCAATCACACAAAGGCGGTTTTACAATGATTTATACAATTCTACAGCTGAATGTTGAATCTTTATGCAGCCGATCTCTGGTACTCGCCCCCACCTGTCACTTCTTGACACGAAATTGTCCTACTGCTGCTGACCGCTTCGCAGATTATGGGCCGATTCGAAAGGCTGAGCTGGGCACGAGTCGTTGTGAGACATGGCGCTCTACCCTCCAAAGACGTACTGACTGGCACTTTCATTGGGGAGGCCATCGTGCACCACAGCGGTTATCCCTGTCGCTAAACGAGGCCATGTCGTGTGGTGTCCAATCGGCGCTTCCGGGAAGCTAGGAATAACACACGAGACTAGTATCTAGTCACTCTACGAAAGAAGTCTTCTCAGTCTCTCCAAGATGAAAATCAGTAGACGATGCAGCTTCGCATGCTTAAAGCTTGTGTCGGATCGGCAAGGGTCCCATAACCATGCACGCTGACTTGGCTGTCAATGCCCTGTAAATTGTGTCCAGTCAGCTGAGGTCAGCTTCGAAGTATGCTCATCTTGCCCAAAACGAGCTGATGATAACCTGGTATGTCCCGGAACCTAGCCACTTACTACTATCCTTGCCCAAATGTTTGGGGCATGTTGAGGGTGCCGCAACTCCTGGGAACTCAACGCAGCGTCATGTTATGTTTACGAGTGATTGGTATTTTCGGATCAACTGTCTTGGCAGGGTCTAGCTAAGGGCATTTTTTCGTCAGAGAGTTTCAACAGTTTGCTCCTGGAGGGCACCACCCATCGATTAGAGCATGGTTATCGCGGTTTGGACCTTGCGGGAGAGGCTTGCTGACCTCTGATGTACCACCGTCGGGCGTGCTGAGGAGGTTGACTTTACGTACCGAGTGACCTCACTACTGTATTGGACTCAAGCAGGTGCACAAGTAACCCGTCACATTTGTTACGCACAGGATATGCGTGCAGACTACGCGCAGGCCGAAGCACAGGTCCAGCCGTAATTGGCCGGCATTAGGGCTTCAATTCTCCTTCCCACTGGAGCTGCAGTAGACACAAGAAACACACACGCGAGCCAACAGAATCAAGTTTACCCTCGAATCAAACAGCAACAGAAACACGAGTGAATTGCTCCTGTTTACTCCTTTTTTATTATCCCCTCAGGGTTGGCGGCGATGTCTATGGACCCCAGGTTCAATACAGGGTGCGTGCCTTGCAGAAAGGCTCCACTGGCGCAAGCCCCTTGATGCAACTCGCCCCGGTCAACGTATGTACTATCCGGGGGACAATTTCATTGGCAGTGCGCCGTCTCGAGGCAGGATCGGCAACAAGCTTTGGCTTCATGGAACGCTCGTTCGGGCTTACTTCGTGGGAAGTAGCCACACAATTCCATGCTCACTCACACAGCCTATCAAGTCGACCACCCTCGACCTCCCTCGAAAAAAGGGATTAACATTCCAGGCACTACATTTCCCTTCCCTTGTTTCTTACTTCTCTATGAGAACGCCTTTAATGAACACCCAGCAAGCATCTCTCCTACATTCCCAGGACCGAAAGTGTACATTCAACAACAACGCCATAACACTCGCGCGTCAAAGGGGGAGAGCGGTCAAAGAATGGACAACAACCCTGAGTGAAATCGAACCATACTTAAGGGAGTATTTCCCTTGTCTCTCGTACCCGCACTTGTCAGTTTCTTCAGTAAATTCATTCGTTCTCATCCTGGACGCTCCTTCCAATACTACCTCGTCCCATACTTCACCCGAAATCATCTACCGGCCTCCGACACAATGCGTTATACTGTGAGTTTCCACTCCAGAACCTCCATAACATAACATGACTAACAAGCAACAGACTCTGAGCGCAGCCTCCATCCTGGCCATGGCGTCCAGCGTCTACGCCGACCCCTACGGCGTCGCGCAAGTCAGCGTGGCAACGCACAACGGATGCGGCACGGGCCACTACCCGCACAACAAGGCCGCAGAGAACGCGAGCAGCAAGCACGCCGCGACCAAAGACACGTGCAAGAGGATCAAGGTCAAGCACGAAATCGGCATCACGTCCTACTCCATAAACGCCGAGCTGATCACCAAGGCCAACTGCTACGGCGTTGGCGTCTTCACCAACGAAGAGTGTCTCGGGGCGGCTGAGTCCGTCGCCTTCTTTGACTCTCATACCCATAAGGCTCAGAGCGTCTGCTTCCCTAAGAGGGTGTTCGGGAAGCACGTTGCTGTCAAGTTGCTGTGTGATGAGCAGAAGCCGGAGGTTGTTGCTCATGCTCCTGAGGAGAATGAGAATGAAGGTGTTGAGCAGGCTCCTCAGGAGAGTGAGAATGAAGGTGTTGAGCATGCTCCTCAGGAGAGTGAGAATGAGGGTGCTGAGCAGGCTCCTCAGGAGAGTGAGAATGAGGGTGTTGAGCAGGCTCCTCAGGAGAGCGAGAATGAAGGTGTTGAGCAGGCTCCTCAGGAGAGTGAGAATGAAGGTGCTGAGCAGGCTCCTCAGGAGAGTGAGAATGAAGGTGTTGAGCAGGCTTCTGAGGAGCGGACGGCTGAGAAGCCTGCCGAGGAGAAGCCCGCTGAGGAGGAGAAGCCCGCTGAGGAGAAGCCCGCTGAAAAGGGAGAAGAGGGCAAGAAAGACGAAGATACCAAGAAGAAGCCCCTCGAAGGCATGGTTGAGTTTCTGCGCAAGCTCGGCCTGTAAGTGAGTCGGTTGCATCCAGTAAGGGCGATTTGAGTACCAGCCTAGCTGTCTGTGGTGTATGAGTGTGAGTCGTCAGGGATGTATACAACCATTCCGATGTAACAATGGAGTCTATCTATCTCTCTATTTAGAATAATAGCAATTCGTCTAATTATGTGTTGTATCTTTGATCTTCATAATCTTATTTTAATGAGATAGATGGGTTGCTCTAAAATTGTCACAGTAGTTAGGAGTTAGCAGTATAAGTGTAGTTAGACATAATATTACCAAAAAGCAGCCAGCTGGATTCATCAAGGCGGAAATGGATGGGTATACCATTAGAATGAAAGAAAAGTAGTGGTAGCCATGATAGACAAAGAATACCTTTCGACTTGGTCCTCTGTAGAGACAAACCCTTACCAATTCAATGATGAAATTAATTATACGCTTCGTCCAGCTTTGCTATCCCACTATACTATACTCTGCTATACGGATATATTTTGAGTCTTTGCAGTAGACAGATATATGTGCCTTACCATCCTATTCTCACTACATATACATCACACCGCATCCCACACTCGAAAAAGGTCACACCTTGTGTACCTAACAGTAACAAGTCGAATATCAAACAACTAGTAGAGAAAGATCGCTAAAATCTCGATCATCACTAGCCACCACCAACAACGCCCGTAGTCAAACCACACATGATAGACAGAGTAAGGAACAGGAAAAGAAGTGAGAAGGGGGGGGGGGGTAAAGACTAGAACCCAAAACTATCAAGCAGCGAGTTCGCGTCCGGCTCATGGAACGTCGTTGGCGGCGGCTTCGGCTTCGGTTTCTGCGGCGCCTCCTCGGTGTCGACGGCTTCGGATTCTAGTCCCTGCGGGAAGCTCGGCTTGATGGGCATGTCTGCAACCACGAGGCTGCTCCGTCGGCGGAGCATCTTGCTATAGTCGATGCCGTTGGCGTCGTGGTGCAGGATGGGTGATGGCTTTGTGGGCGGGTGTGGGATGGTTGGGGGCCCGCTGAGGAATTCCCAGTGGCGCACTAGGTCTAGGGCGAGGAGATCGCAGCCCATGCGGTCGTAGAGGCGGGCGTTGCGGATGATGAAGCTCCATTCAGCTTGGGCGGAGACTTTAGACGCGCCTTTGAGGGTTTGGAGGGTCTTTTCGCGGATTTGTCTGTATAGGACTACTAGTGCCGGGTCGTTGGAGAGGTAGGACTTTGCTTGTAGCGGGATCGTGCCGGCTGATGCTGGGGATGCTGGGGTTGATGGGATGAGGGTCTCGATGGAAGACTATCGGATGGATTAGTTTGTATATCTTGAAAGACGTGGAAGAGAACACGAAAATGGATAATAAGGGAAGAAGGTGATAGGAAACTCACGATGAGTGATCGCACAGCCATGTCACGTCGACCCAGTAACCAGAACGCCCACGACGCCATCCACCGGTTGCCGTCTGATGCCGCCTCTGGAATCACCCTCTCTTCCAGGATTTCTTTCAGCACCGGCCCGTCGTCTCCCTCGTACGCGCGTGTAATGGCGATCGCAAGCTGGACGTCGCCGACCTGGTTGAGACACACCAGCGCGGCGTCGCGCAGGTGGTCTGCGAGCAGAAAGAATGCAGCCGCGTACTCTACACATATATGTTAGACGCCAGACACCAAAGCAAGGATACACGGCTCTCCACTTACCGAATCTCCTCCTCCCAAGCAGAGCATATGCATTTTTCAAGGCCGAGGTCTTCCACCGTGGATCCTGGAAATCGTTCGCCAACAGCCGTTGCGTGGCCCCTTGCTCCCGATTCCAGTGCGCCATGCGCCAGAGTCCTTGCAGGATATTCTTCTTCCGAAGTGCCAAGTAGAACAGAGAACAATCAACGGGGTTCTTCTCGTCTGTCTTCGTATACTCATTTCGTGCTATGATCTCGAGTTGCGCTCGCTAAAGACTGTCAGTAACGGAGCCGTCTTGGAACGACGAGACTAGTACTCACTATAGCAGTAGGACTCGACAGCCACATGAGCATTCCGCTCTCCCTCGCCGACTTCCAGAGTAGCTTGCCACCAAATTGTCGGGACACGAGATCCACGAGGATGTCCTGGCTCCCGCTATGGAATGCCCACACAATCTCCCTCCAAGAGACGGTATCTTTGTTCGCAACACCCTGGGTCCTCCGCAGCATGTGTTGCCGGAAGAACAAAAGGTAGCGAGCGGCATTGTCATCCATCGACCGTCTGTGCTTTTCGACGGTGGCAACGCACTCAACCGTATCGACCAGTCGGAACTGCTCCTGGCTGGAGAGCTGCGGCAGTGCGAACCGAGACAGGTACTCCGTGAGCGTCGCGGCGGAATTCTCATCCACGACACTGGGCTCATCCTCCATAGAGAGATCGCCGAAGGACGAGTTCAGGTCTTTCAACGAAGCTTTTGGCGGAGACTGTGAACGTCAGCTGTGTGCGACATAAGTAACAGTGGCCCAACTCACATCACGATCCAAGTAAAATCGTTCCAGCGGCATCTCCAAGAAGCCATCAATGTCGTCACCTTCCGTGTAGAATTTCAGCTTCCGGAGCAGATTCATCAAAACAGAATGCACAAGACCGGTCTTCCCACTCAGGATATACTGCGCCAAGAACTGGGGATGGAAAACCGGCAGCGGGCCATTCAGCCGGCTCACGACCTCAAACAGGTCTACCGTCGACGACCCTCGGGACGGGAACCGAAGATGCGTGATCAACCGATCCGTCGCGTCAATTTCGTTGCCATACACGAACAGCTGATTGCCCGCTCCGATCGCCAGGTGCCCACCGCTGAGCCAGCAGGAATCGCCAATTGGATGGGGCGTGAGGTCTCGGATCCAGATTTCCCGAATCTGAGTCCATGAAGGGCGCGCATCCAGGTAATCGTACCGGAGCTGTGACAGCAGGATGACCTTGTGGGGAAATCCGACCGCAAGGACCGACTGCCGATCCGGCGTGGACGTCCAGTCGAGATCCCGGATGATATCGTGCTGGGAGAACTGCTCCTCAAATTCTAGTTGAGCGCCGCTCGTGTCCCAGATTGTCAAATGCGTGCGATCCTCATCCACGAGGGCAGCTTTTTTGATGGAGCTCCCGCTCGCCAGTGACAGATTCGTGATCCCCGTCTCGATCGTCGACGTCAGCAGCCAGTCCACCCGGCGTTTCTTCCTGTCCACTTTCGCCGTCCACGTGTGGACCGTCCCACTCTTCGTGTACGACAGCGCAATATCCGGGGAAAACAGGTCAAAGAATCCCGACGTCTCCGTGGCAGGTCCGGCCGGGTCCACGGGGAGAATGTACGAGATGTCTTCTTGGATGTCTAAGCTAAAGGAGCAGAATTTCTCCAATGAACACCGGGGTTCGGGGGTCGCGCCGTTCGCTTCGTGTGTGGCGGTTGGCAGTCGGATTTCCCAGACGAAGCCATTCAGGTCCGACCCGATGGTAGCTATGTACACTACCTCGGAGGCCTTCTCCGTGGAGGGGACGGGGAGAACGCACAAAGGCTTGCTGGACAGCTGGAACGTTGTCGCGGCGATCTTCTGCGCATGGAACGAGCAGATGTCCCAAACCGAAATCCCGTTATGATGAAGGTTGACCAGAAAATCGCCGCTTTCGACGACGCAGCTGCGATGGATGTGCTCGTCCGAGTATAGGGTGCTCTGGCGGAGGAGCACCGGCACGCCGTGTCGCCGCGTCTGTCGCCATATGAGCGCCTTGTTGTCGCTGGTGCGCGAGGCCAGGGTATCCCCGATGGCATTGCGAACGATCTTCTTGACTGGACCGTTGTGGCCCGTCCAGGACGCTTTCATCGAGATCCGGTGCTTCCGCGGAGCCGGATCGAATAAGACATCCACCTGGGAATCGAACCACTCAATCCGGCCGTCGAAGTGGTGAACCAGTATACTGAGCGAGTCGTCCGCGTGGGTACTGTGGAACGCGCACATCTGGGCGTAGTCCTCCTCCGCGGAGCGGCCCGGCATGAACGCCAAATCCAAGCCCTCCACGTGGAGGACGTTGAACGTCTTCAAGTCCGCCTTGGCCTTGCTGCCGACATCTTCCATGGCCCAAGCCGACATATGGCCCTGGCCGTCGAGCACCACGCAGATCTCGGGACTCCTCTTGGCGACCTCAATGATATGCTCCAACGTATGGTTTCCGTGGTTGCCGGAGCGCCGCTGGACGGCTTGTTCGGTGGCCACGCAAAAGTCTCGGCTGTCGACCACGAACCCGTATCGGCGGGTCATGCTCGTCTCGTCCGTATGTCGCGGTTGCACCGACGCGCCCATATCGATCAGTGTCCACAGCTGCAACGCGGACGGGGTATGATGATCCACCGTCGCCCACACCCTGATCTTGTTATCAGCACACCAGGTATAGAAGACGTTCTCCATGGACTGCTCGCGGTGGAAGGGTTTCCGCCAATGCATCCCGGTCACGACGGCGGGATGCGGCAGATAGGAGACCTCAAACCGCACGTCGTCGGCCCCAAACGACAGCCGCCGCCACACCTTCACCAGACGGTCATATTGCCCCGTGGTCACGACGAGGGCCGCATCGGGGGAAAACTGGGCGAATTTGACGGGGGAGGCGAGGTCGCGCTTCCAGACTATGCGCGGGTCGTCGTTCAGAAACCACAGGGTCAAGTGCGAATTGCCCAGGAGCAGCTCCTGGGGCGAGCCCCAGGATAGCGTGCGGATCGTCTCGTCGTCGTCGTCGGATCGGAGGGTATAGGCAAGAGACCACTAGATTCAATCTCTTCATATCAGCACGACCGTAGCTGCCGAGTTCCCACGCCGTAGTCATCCAATTCCGTCATCCCCGCAACATGCGCCGGGACCGAGCCACGTACCTTCAATGTTTCGCCCTTGATCCCATACGGCTGGTATACAAAGGCATCCGATCCACCACACGTCGCGATCTTGCCGGAGGACTCATCAATCGTTACCGCCTCCAAGGCATCGGTATCGTCAATGTAGATTGTCTGCAGGAGTTTGTGTGGACCGCCGAGGATCACCAGTGCATTCCCGGAGATATACGCCTACAACCCCACGCGCAAGAGTTAGACAAAGATAGACACAGTAAAGTAGGCAAATAGTCAAGAAACGTACGACAACACGGAGACCGTCCCACAGCGCGGTGGTGAAAGACTGGAGCTTGGGTGGGGGGCGCCCCGGAAGTACCGCTCGCATAGAGGCGGGTTGTTGTCAAGTCGATCAACTGCGCTCAAGGGGGGATTTACACCATTGCCAGGCAGGAGGCAGAAAGACAGTAAGAAAGGTAAATCGAGATCAACGAGTAGGGAGGAAGAGTGGAAGAGACAATGAACGGTCCAAGGAGTTGTTGGCGTTGGAGAGGGAGCGAGCGGAAGTTGGAGAAAAGCGGGAGTTTCCCCGTGACAGCTCGACTTGGATTCCCCACAATTGATCTCTTGGTTCCCGCGCGTCGGACCCATCTCTATCAAGATAGTAAGTAAGCAGCGTGTCTGCCAAAGAGAAAAGCCTGGCACCTACCAACTTCCTCTTTTCCTCTTTTCGGGTTGTCGGGTTTTCGGTTTTTGGGTTTTCGGGGGGTGGGAGTTTACTTGCCCCTACGTGCCTTGGCCTTCTTCTTCTTCTTCCCCTTGCCAGGAGAGCCAGGTGAGGGTCCTCCATCCCCCGGGGAAGCCGACGACTGTGGGGAGGATTCGCTTGCCACCCCCGGGCGGCTGGGGTCCGGGGTATTCCCGGCCTCCAAACGCTGGGGCCCTTGCTGGTCGTCAAGTGGGCTAAACGGTAGGTATTGAATCAGTTTAATCCGCTCAAATAACTTGGAAGATAGATTCAGAGACAGACCAATACCCATCGAGTTGAGGCCCGATGGTACGCCGAAACACCCACGACACAGTCTCCTCCAACAGCTTGCCGACTACCTTCTCTGCTAACCAGCTGAGCGTCTCGAGGAAGGCCCCGAGCGCCCAACGCTCCCCGACGGGTACTTTTTTCAGTGGAAAAATACAAAAAAGTAATATAATTAAAGAAATATAGAAAAAAAAAGAGCGAGCTTTCGTCATAGTGATATTTCTCATAACTATATGTGATAATAGCTATACTACGAGAAAGGAAAAGAAGATCTGATTCCCCGACGAACATCCACTACATGTATAGATGTTGTCTACCCACTTCGCACCTGCCGTCGAACCCATCCTGTCACTTTTAGAAGGTTGGTTTGGGAAGGCACGGATCAGGGCGATAGCGACGGCGCACGCGGATGCAGCAGGGACATTCATCGCCACAGTGCCCATAGACACCCACCTCTTTTTTCTCGAGATCGGTGTCGCTCACAGGTCGCAGGTAGGTGATCAACGGCTGTTCACAGCATCCACAGGATCGGCCACAGCAGCCCCCAGTGTCCGCACAGATCTTACGTTGAAAAACCCACGCATAGGAACGTCCATGTCGGTCATGATGTTCAACGAGGAGCAGAATCCGTTCCATCATGCGGGTCAGAGGAGGTCTGTCGTCATATATCCTGGAAGCTTTGTAGGCACAGTCCCAGTATTGATTGGTCAGTTGTTGGATTCCCTTTTCCACAAGGTGGCTCGTCGATGAACCGCACGCCTCAGTGTATCCTGGCGGGTGGATTGGGGGCTTTGCTAGCTGGTCAGTCTGTCCCTCGGGCTGTCCTCGGACCTGGCCGTCGTTGTTCTCAGACAGAGCCCACCACTGTCCCGCTTTCTTCGTCAAGGATCGGATCCAAGACAATAAAGTGTGATCGAAGAACGGTTTGGACATATCCGGGGTTTCATCCAGCCAGTTGGTTGCTTGGGCGTGTTGGCCGAGCATCAAACGTTTCCTCCGCAGGAGACAAACCAGCCCAATTGAGTACTCTTTCTCGAAGGACTTGACCCATTTCTTGGCCTGGGCTACTTTATTTTCTGACTCAGGAACATCTGCCCACTTTGTCTCCCATTCCTCATAGGCCTCGAAGAAGGCTTCCTCGCACTCTGATTCGGTGTCGTTGACTATGCGCGTCATCTTGTGATGTTTGGGAGGATTAAATCGTGGAAAACAGGTAAATGAAAAGGTAAGATGCAAGAGTTCTGCTGGGGTTCCCATCTGGTATCTATACCTTTTGAGAGTATGACTCGTCCTGGAACGATGAAGTCAGTTTGATGGCATTATTACACGTTATACCGCTGCCTGGCCCCGGGAATCCCGGCCCATGGGGCGCATGATAAAATGATAAACCTTAGTAATAGCCTTCGAATTAGAACTTCTAGTGTAGGGCCGGCAAGCCTACCATTTCGGGGCATCTGACGATATATGGAAAGAGCAGGACTCTTGTGTTCATTGGAAGGGGATGGCACAATTGCCGTAGTGGCATGGAACCGTTAACATCCCGCGGGACAGTGAGATAGACATATCAATGGAAGGCAATATCCTAGGTAGGGCCCCACGTGGGTGCTTTCCCAAGACAAATACGCCTAGGTCTATCCAGTTGAGGTTATGCATAACCATCAGTACGAGTTCGCGTTATTAGACGGTCAAACCACCAAGGAAGGATCACGCCAGGCGAAGAGAGATTGTACCTCGCGGCGATGTACGTCGAGGCAACCAGTGACTCGACTGTTGACTTGCTGGACAGATCACCAGTCTTCTTGGCCAACTACCAGACCAACATGGCATTGAGAACGCAGATTTCACGAGGGACACCGCATTTACATGTGGTGTTTCACGTTGCAGACTGGTCTGCTGTAGAGAGACTCGCGTTGTCGCGATTCGACCACGACAGAGGGCAGCACCGCGCCAGCGAAAAGTAAAGCAGCATCTGGCTCCATATATCCGTTCACCAAGGAGACGAGAAGTTGCCAGAAACCATATACATATATCTATCCTTCATCAGTATTGACTGTGTGTAGGGAATATTCTCGGTCTTCTCACATGAATTGGAAAGCAGGTCAAGACCAATAAACTCCGTTAGGGTAAAAAGCTCAGACACCGTAGCGCGATCTCTTTTACCGTCACTAAAGCAAGCGCTCTGCCATAGCTTTGTGTGTGCATATTGGTCGAGAGAATGTCGACCATAGGGTTGAATGAGATGGTTACGTTGCACTGTTCTACCTCGCCGTCCTCGCAGAAACATTTTGTAATCTGATGCCTAATTTTGAGGGCAATAGTAGACAGGACCGCTATTTCACGACGAGGATCTATGCTCACATTTTGAACAGAATATTCCTTTACTGACCCCCCAGCCAAGCCCGTTACACCACTTGGGCTCCGAGCCCCCGAGTTGATCCTAATAGGCGCCGTCAACAACACCCTGGATATCTGGAGTTTTGGATGTCTAGTGTTTGAGCTGATCACCGGACAACCACTGTTCTGTATCCCAGGGCCCAAGCATGAAGATGACGACCATCTTCTCTCCCTCACTGCCCAGCTCGGGCCCCTCCCCGACGAGCTCTTCAAGCATTGAAAGACTTCGTCACTGTACTCTACCCCCGAGAGGAAGCTCTTCAACTGCGAGGTGGGAGGTGGCACTCCAGGCGAGGAACCCCTCATGGTGAAGAAGATATCCATAAAAGATTTATTCGATCAGGCGGGCCCTGATTTGAATAATGAGGAAGCCCGTCAAGTGAAGGCGCTCATTTAATGGATATTGCAGTACGATCCTGCGAATAGACCGTCGTCCGTGGAAGTATTATCTGATCCGTGGTTTGGCGAGATTGATATAGAGGGCAGCTCGTCTTAGGTATCTGTAGAGTAGTCATTCTCGTTGTCATCCTCATGACATAGAATTATAGATACTTGGCTCCTTAAAATCTAGACAAAATGATCAGAGCGTCATTATGGACTCCCAGGAGGACCCGAAAAAATGGCAGAGGTGGAATTAGATGGCGCCAGCAAGATGTAGACGCCCACCAGCTGCGGCAGGGCCACAGGATGAAGCCTTCCCCAACGTGCCGCGTCCCATTCGATGGACGATCGCCGTTCTTTGGGGCTATAAAATGGAAACCGGTCCTCTCCGGCGCCAATCATGGTCGCATGCTAGTGCACTAATCTAAGGAGGGTTTAACCGCGGGTATTATGGAGGGGTGTTTCGATCACAGACCGAGGAAGGGCCGCAAGGAGTCCAACCAGCCAACCAGCCAACATGTCACGCTCCCTTACGATTCAAAAGATTGACGGCAAACCAGGACAGGTCTACTACCCGCTGCAGTTGCATGATACGCCCAAACCTGTCCCCGGCCCCGGGGAGCTGCTAGTGAAGATCCACGCGGCGGCGTTAAACCACCGGGACTTGTTCGTCCGACAGCACCTATACCCCGGAATCTCGTTCACCAGCCCTCTTCTCAGCGATGGCTGCGGCACGGTCGTTCAGACAGGTCCAGGATGCAGCGCGCAGCTGCTCCACCAGCGGGTCATCGTGTGTCCCGTCCGGGGTTGGGACGCTGACGTCGACGCACCCGAAGACCCCGATCGATACGCCGCGATCGGGGCGTCAAACCGGTACCCCGACGGCACGGCCCAGGACTATCTCCTGGTGCGCGAGTCGGATGTGGTGCAATGTCCCGAGCACCTCTCGACGCTCGAAGCGGCTGCTCTTCCCCTCGTGGGCCTGACCGGCTGGCGCGCACTGGTCACCAAGAGTCGCAACGCGCACCCGGGGCGCAACATCCTCGTGACAGGGATCGGAGGCGGTGTTGCCCTGCAGATATTGCAGCTCGGCGTCGCGAGAGGCTGCCGCATCTACGTCACATCGAGCGACCCCGAGAAGATCGAGCGGGCTGTGCGCATGGGCGCCCAGGGCGGCGTCAACTACCGCACGGAAGCCTGGGAGAAGCAGCTGCAGGCGCTGCTCCCGGCGGACCGACCTTATCTTGACGCGGTGATTGACGGCGCCGGGGGCGATATCGTGGCGCGGACGACGCGGCTTCTTAAAGCTGGTGGTGTCATCTGCGTTTATGGGATGACTGTCGCGCCTCGCATGGAGTGGGCTATGCCGGCGGTACTGAAACATATTGATATGCTGGCGTGCACGACGGGATCGCGCGCAGAATTCCACGCCTTGGTGGAGTTTGTGCAGGAGCATCAGATCCGGCCGGTTGTTAGTCGGGTTGTTCGGGGACTGGATGATTTGGAGGGGATTGATGGCTTGTTTGAAGATATGAAGGTGGGACGTCAGTTTGGAAAGCTTGTCATTGATGTGGATTCGACGGGGTCTTGAGACGGGGATGCCATTTGACTGTCGAGATTCCCACCGATGGGAAGCAGGCCAGTAGGGGTTTGGTCGCAGTGTATGGGGTATAGAGGAGAATTGCGACGACTCCATTTTATTAGATCGGTCGCTTTGTCGACACGAGGCATGCTACAAATTAGTAATGGGAATGCCCTCAATTCTTTTACCGAAATTACTGTCAATCTTGGTAGTATTTCTCTCCAATAAAGATATATAAGACTTTAAAAACTCATGTCATAGGCATAATGTCATACAAATAGTACTGAAGTCTTATCATCAATCATGACAGACCACGCACGTTTCCAACGAACTATATGGTGTATAGAAGCCGAGGCGCCCCACCGCAGGATGTCATCCGCAAGGCGCGCGAGCATGCGGGTACTAGCGGGGGATGATAGCAGAGTTATAACGACGACGTCTCTTCCTCCCACCTAAACAGATCGAAGAGTTCGATAGACACTCGATACAACGCTGAAAACCCACATCATGGACCCCTCACCCTCCAAGAACCATCACCACATTGTCTTCCTCCAGGGAGATTTTATCCAAACTCCCGATTTCGAGCTTCCGGACCCACATTCGTACACCAGCACGATCTACCCCCAAACGTCACTCGCGGAAGTGCACGAACGGATCCACGATGCCTCTATCATTGTGCTCTCTGCCCTGAGGGTGGACGCCACCGCACTGTCTCCGGAAGTGTCCCCAAATCTAAAGCTTATTGTCGCCGTAGCTACGGGCTACGATTGCATTGACCTGGACGCGTGCCGCGCAAGAGGCATTGTCGTGTGCAATACCCCCAACTGCAATGTGGAGGCTGTATCCGAACATGCTATTGGACTTTATTTCACCACGCGGCGGAAGATGCTCGACCTGCATACCTTGACGAGGGCCGGGGAATGGCCCCGGAAACGGACACTGATGTT
The DNA here is from genome assembly GCF_002847045.1 of Aspergillus candidus. Lineage (NCBI taxonomy): Eukaryota > Fungi > Ascomycota > Eurotiomycetes > Eurotiales > Aspergillaceae > Aspergillus > Aspergillus candidus. The sequence goes on along the minus strand of NW_020194057.1, from coordinate 142,892 downwards.
CCAGATGCTCGACAGGAATAAGGCACCTCCGCTATCTTGCCAGGACGAGGTCGCTGGTATTATCGGGAATGGAGGCGTTGGTCAGTGAGATCTAATCTGTACAGGCGCTTCAAATCAAGCTGATCGTAACCACAGGGAAAAAAATCGCTGGGATCGCACGCAACCTGGGAATGAAAGTTCTGATTTCTGGGCGTAAAAGCACAAACGGGTCTGACGTACCCAGCCAGACTCACAATGGACAACCAGAGAGACTCCCATTTGACACGGTGATCAAGCAGAGCACCGTACTCTTTCTAGCTGTGCCGCTGATGGATTCCACCCGGAATCTTCTCTCCACGGCCGAGTTCGAGGCCATGTCACCACGGACCATCATCGTCAATGTCTCTCGCGGGGGCATCGTCGACGAAGAGGCGCTTGTTCAGGCTTTGCACGAGGGTCAGATTGCCGGCGCGGCCACTGACGTGTTTGGACAAGAACCTGCTGGGCCGGAAAACTCCCCTCTCCTTGCGGAGGACACCAAGGATCTCAATTTGGTTGTCACCCCTCACCTTGCTTGGCTGGCTCAGAAGACATTGGACAACTACTCGGCGACACTGAAAATGGCAATTGAAGGATGGTGTGCGGGACAGCCGATTAATGTCGTTGTGTGATAGATGATTGGGGTTGATATATACATAGACTGATAGATGATTGACATATCATACCATCGAGAGGAGTGACTGGCCAGAAAGAGAAGACTGCGTCGTGATAAAAGGCTCCTGATATACCTGGCAGTAGAAAGGTTGAGGGCCCCTCCTCATGGGAGTCACTTTGATAGCTTTCCTAATGGGCTCAAACTAGAGGGGACGACGATCTGTATATCTAGTCCATTCGTTTTCTCCCTAACTTTGATTGACTCTGGGGCTGGGGGGACACAATGATTACTGTGAAGAAAAGGAGCTGTATTGTCGCATTATAAGATGTATAAGGTTACTTACAGAGCGCAGAAGATGTTCAGGTATCTTTTGTGGACGAGTACCAAGTCCCACGACCCATTATCCACCGCGTAGAGGATGTCATCCTACGCGACTAAAAAAGCCGCCGTATACTAAACAAATGACATGCAGTTTCAAATACAATCTCACACAGAAGATGGCGACATGATGCCGAAGAGCAGTGTCTTTATGCGTGTTGATGCCATGTATATGCCTCGTATCTGATTGGTCCGTTGATGGTGCTGTATCAATGCTGAATCAGCTGTGCGGCTGGATTATTAACATAACGAGGGGAAGTCAATCCAGCATCATTCAGCTCTCTCCACGTCTCTCCTTCCTCGCCTTCGTCATACCTCGTCGCCTTCATCGCTCTTTTTGTTGAGTGAAGCTGTATGCCCGGGTTGCGAATAATCGGCCCACCGGTGCAGACAGGAAGGCAACCTTCATGTTGAACCGATGAACTATCAGACCATGGCGGGCAACGCCTCCAGCGCCATGCGCCCAGATGGATCATCATTTAGGGATGGTGACCAACGCAATGGACACGACACGGACAACTTCGAGTCCGAGCTCGACCCGGCCGAGACGATGCGACACTCCCCGACGACCTCGCCTCAGAGCTTCACTACCCGGTCCCTCCTGGTGGGCATTATCATCGGCGCCCTGATCACCTTCTCCAACACCTATTTCGGTTTACAGACAGGCTGGATCAGTACGATGGCGATGCCATCGGCCCTGATTGGGTTTTCCGTCTTTAAAGTCTTCTCCAAATATCTGTCCTATCCGTTTACGCCGATCGAGAACGTCCTCATTCAGACGGTAGCGGGGGCGGTGGGAACAATGCCGTTGGGATGTGGGTTCGTGGGGGTCATACCTGCTCTGGAGTTCCTCCTGAAAGATGGAGAAGACGGGCCCTCAGGTGATGGCGGTACCGGGGAAGGGGGTCCGCTGAAGTTGAATTTCTGGAAGCTCGTTCTCTGGAGCCTGGGGGTATGCCTCTTCGGGGTCATTTTTGCCGTCCCACTGAGAAAAGAGGTCATCGTCCGAGAGAAGCTCAAATTCCCTAGCGGGACAGCCTCTGCGCTGATGCTGAGGGTTCTCCATGGAAGCGGGCAGAGTGATGAGAAGATGAAGGGCAGCATGACCCGGCCGTCCGACGCTCAGCGCGACGAAGAAAATGAAGCGCTCATGGCAACACACGAGGCTGAAGAAAGTGACAGAGTCGTAAAGGACGATGAGGCCCAGAAAGAGCTGGCCGACAGAAAAGACTGGCAGTCGAAGATGCGTTTGTTGATCGGCGCTTTTGGGGTCTCTGGTCTCTATGTAAGGTTTTTTGAACATTACCAACGAACTATAAGCTGACGGTGGTAGACACTCTTTTCCTACTTCGTGCCTCAAGTCCGAGACATCCCCATCTTTGGCCTTTCTCTGGCGCAGAACTGGCTGTGGACTCTCAATCCATCACCAGCGTATGTCGGGCAAGGGATCATCATGGGCCCGTCGACTTGTATGCACATGCTTTTTGGAGCTGTTCTCGGTTGGGGCATTCTTTCCCCGCTCGCCAAAGCGCGTGGCTGGGCCCCCGGACCTGTAAAGAGCTGGGATGATGGAAGCAAAGCTTGGATTGTGTGGATCTCCCTCGCGATCATGCTAGCCGACTCGCTCGTCAGCCTCAGTTGGCTGGCGATCAAGCCCGCCCTCACCCATGCGCCGAAACTGAAAAGCGCGGTTTTGCAAACCAAGGCTGGGCGCTGGGTTGAAACGCAACGACAGAACAAGTTTAGTCGTCGTTCTCATATCAGCTACTCCTCGTTAAGCCCCATCTCCGAGGAGTCGTCTACTCCCAGTCACCCATCTCAGCTAGATCGAAGGGGTCTTGGTTCAGCCCCCACTGACGACGATGACGCGCCACCGTCACAGCTCATTTCAACAAGAACCGTCATCATCCTCCTCCCTCTAACCCTTATCCTCAATGTCGTCTGCATGCACATCGTCTTCGGCGACGTCATGTCGCCACTCCTATCCAGCTTCGCAACTCTTCTCGCAGTCCTACTCTCCATCATGGGCGTCCGCGCCCTCGGCGAAACCGACTTGAACCCGGTGTCCGGAATCAGCAAGCTCACCCAACTTCTCTTCTCCATCGCAACGCCCGCATCCCACTTCTCCCGCCGCACCGCACTCGTCACGAACCTCCTCGCCGGCGCCGTCTCCGAGTCCGGTGCCCTACAAGCCGGGGACATGATGCAGGACCTGAAAACGGGCCACCTCCTCGGCGCCAGCCCCAAAGCCCAATTCTACGGCCAGATCATCGGCAGCCTGATCGGCGCCGTGCTCTCCACAGCCGTGTACAAGATGTACGTCAGCGTCTACGAGGTGCCGGGCCCGCTGTTCGAGACCCCCACCGCCTACGTCTGGATCTTCACCGCGCGGCTCGTCACCGGCCAGGGCCTGCCCCCCGTGGCCTGGCAGGCCTCCCTCATCGCCGGCGCAGCCTTCGTCGTCATCACCGCCCTCCGCATCTACGCGGCCACCCCCGCCGCCAACGGCGGCCGACCCGACACCACGGCGCCCTGGCGCGCGTGGATCCCAGGCGGGATCGCCGTCGCGGTCGGCATCTTCAACGTGCCGTCATTCACCCTCGCTCGAGCCATCGGCGGCACAATCGCCTGGTGGTGGGCGCGCAAGCATGCACCCGCCTCCCCCGAGGCTCTCCGGCAGCGGGAAGAAGACAACGAAGACAGTCACGCGGTAGGAAAATCTCCCGAGCAGATCTCCCAAGCCGCAGACGCGGCGTCGTCAACAGTGGTCGTGCTGGCTTCGGGGCTGATCTTGGGCGAGGGCATCCTCAGCATCGCGAACCTGCTTATGGCTAGTGGGGGGGTTCCGCACCTCTAACATCTTTGTATGGGGCGGGTAGTGTACATGATCGGATCTTAGATATTGATAGCATATATTAGTACACATATACGTATGATACCAATGATGGCACCTTGATGGTCGCGCCAGTGATGATTCTAGCTACGCTATGTATACAATAGGACGGATATAGAGAGGAGTCAAGACGACAATCTATGTGGGAAACACCGGAATTCAGCTGACGTTGCCGACTGTCAGTCTCATACGGAGGAGTACTTCCACACAAGAGAGCTGGAGTTAAAAGAGAGAAAAAGAGGGATACCATCCAGGCAAAAGCACTGGAATAATAAGAAATAACCAACAACACAAATCTCGTGTTTTCTCCCCACCAAAGGATCAATAACTCGGTATAAGTTTATTCCAAGCTTCAAGAGTATCTATTGTTTCTTTTTGTATTATCTTCGGTATGATATATTCAATTATCTTTCTTGTGTTATCTACATTGACATGATAGCCAAGAGCAGTGTTAGTGGGCCTGATTTTCATATTAATCAGATATATAATATTTGTATGGTATATTGGGTTTGAGTAAGATACAGCTATGGGTAAACACAACATCAAAGCGAAGAAAAATAAGAAAGAAAAAAAAAAGATAAATTCAGGAGAGAATAAGATAAAAGGAAAGAAAGGGGTATATCCGGTCAATTCGAACCACACATTACAATACATTCAACAGGATATCAGAGACTGAAGGCAGTCTGATTATTTACGTTTGTTACTGTTTCATCAGACAGATAGACGATGTAGTATCGTGAGAAAGCGAATTGAAAGGCCAAAAGAAGGGGAAATATGGAAAGAGAAAGAAGAAGAAGGAAAATTGCAGATTTGGTATTTGGTATTCGCATTGGGCGATATGGGTCGTTCGTCGCAGACGCAGTAAACATCATTGTAGACATGTCTCCCGTCCAGCGGCAATTAGACGGGTGATCACCCAGATCGATGGGTGAGTTGCCGTCTGGCTAAAATGGAACAGTCACGGGGTATAGGTCCTTATGCGCTATTGTCAGGGGTCGTCTTTGCGGCCGGTGCGGCGTCAGGAGCCGGAACGGCGGGGAGTGCGCTCGACGGCGGAGGCGTGGCCGGCGGCGCCAAGGGACTGGGGCCCGGTGGGGAACCCATGCGGGGGACTGGTCCGGCGGCACCTCCAGCGCTGTTGCTGCGCTTTCGCTGAGCAGCGGCCATGTCCGGTCGCTGCATGCCCGGGGCCCCGTACGGTCCGGGGCTCATGGATCTAGGCGGCATGGGTCGCCCACCGGGGCCGGGGGATTGTGCGCGGGGCACGGGCGGAAAACGACCCGCGGGCGACATGGGTCCCTGGGGGTAGGGACGGGGCGGAGGGCCACCATTGGGGGGACGCGCCGGAGACATGGAGCGAGGACCCGGGGACATGGATCGAGGACCTGGGGACATCGGACGGCCTCCCGGGGATTGCGGGCGAGGATCCTGAGGGTAGAAGCGACCCGGCGGGGGCATACGGCCGTTGGGTCCCATCATGGGGGGTCCGTGGGGGATCGGACCAGAGCCCGGAGGGGGACGAGCACGGGGTTGCACGGGGCGAGCGGACAGACAGGAGCGGGGAGCCACACCTTGCTGCGAACGATCCAGCCGGATGCAGAGAGCCCATCCGTCGTCGTACTCATGCAGTAATCGGACGAGCTGACCGGCCTGGAGCTCCAACTCGTCCTCCATGGATGGCGCAAAATCCATCTGGATACGGTGCACATTGCTGGGCCCGGGCTCGGGACCTGGAGGGGGAGCCCCCGACGGGCCAAACGCCGGGACCGCGGCCACCGCAGCCGCTGGCGGGGCACCTGGGTCTGCGGCGACAGCTGGCGACGGGTTCTGCGATGCCGAACTGGCGGGACGACTGGGCAGATCCTTCTCGCCCGCTTTGGTGGCAGCAGCGGCGACGGCAGCGCCCGCGACCACTCCAGCCGCCACTGCCCCAGTAGCCGACGGGTCGTGGGCCGACGTGGGAGACGGCCCGACAGGCACATGGGGAGCGGGCGCCGCGGACATCGCGGTGGCGGCTGGTGGGCCAGTTGGTGGTGCCCCATGGACAGGGGAGGTACTCTCCGCCTGATTGCCGAACGGGTTGACCGGGTCACTGAAAGGATCACTGCTTTGCGGGGTCTGGGGGGGCGAGGGATGCCCGGTCAGATTGCGCGAAGCCCCGCCCGCGACCAGAGTCGCCCCAGCTCCAGCGCCGGCCCCGGCGGCGGCAGCGGAGAGACCGGCAACGCCACTGGTACGTGGCGTCAGATCAGGAGCGAATTGAGTGATGGGGCGCACGTTGAGCTGCGGTGCAGTGTTCGTGGACGCCATCGGAGCCGCCTTGGGTGGAGGCGGAGGGACATAGGCCTTTTCACTCTCTGCCACTTCGGACAGGTCTCGGCTCTGCTTCCTCCTGCGAACGAAGAAGAAGATTAGGGCCGCAAGCAACCCCACGCCTAAGATGACTCCAATCGCAACACCCGCCTTTGCGCCGCCGCTCATCCCTTCTGGGGCGGGCTTTGCTGAGATCGAGGGCGCCGCGGCCGATTGATCGGCCGTTGTGGACGCCGAATCTAGTGCAGTGTTGGTCAACGACGAAGTGGACGTGGCGGTCGACAAGGTCGTGTGGTCGGCCGTCTTCTCCGACTCGGTCGCGGTCTCGTGGGTGGTGTGTTCAGTGGGCTTGGTGTGCTGCTCGGTCTCCGTCGGCTTCACTTCGGTGGTGTGAGTTGGCTTCTCCTCGGCGGTGGTCTTCTCCTCAGCGGTAGTCTTCTCGTGCTCGGTGGTGTGGATGGTCGTTGGGTCGGGCTTCGACTCGCGTGTGGGCTCCGGTTCTTCCTCTTTGGAAGCGCTTGCCGTCTGTCGGACCGGGTCACCGACGCCGAAGTTGGGTGCAGTGGGCTTAGAGTCGGAATCGTCGTCGCCCATGGTCAGATAACCACCTACGGGGCCGTCGAAGTCCACAGGGGCCGTCACATAGACCACGTCCAATTTGGGATGGTCGTCCGGGCTTCGGCGCTCCAGGTTGGCGCCATGGTCATGGTGTCCGTGTGCATGCACCATGATGGACGAGGACCGAATCGATCGCTCGTCGATGAGATTTGGACCGATAGACGCAGTCGACTTTCAAACGGGTCGTTGAATCTTGGGGTAATCAGGGAACCCTCGTAATCGACTGCGATTCAATAGAAAAGAGAGTATGTATGGGAACTTGCCCACGAGATAAAAGAAAAGAAGAAGATCAAATCAAACGAAATAAAAGAAAGAATCAATCAATCGGAAGGTGGAATGTCAAACACGAATCGATCCAAAGGTAGGGTCAAGCCCACGCTCCAATCTAGATCTCTATCTCAGAGCTCGACCAGGTGGCCGAGTGATTGGAAGCAACAATCCAAGGGCGCAAGCGCGTCAGGGAATGTGGCTGGCGAAACGTCCAGTACGAAAAGAATGTATAATAGGGTTGAAGTCAATGGATGAAGGCTGGACCATCGATCAAAAGAAGGGACAACGAGCTTCCAGGCCGCGCAGATCAAACGAACGAACTCGAACAGGGGAAAAGAAGGGAAAGGGAAAAAATCAATCAAAAAGAAGAGCAACGCGGGAGCCCCACGAATGCAGGGAAGAGAAGAAGGAAAAAAAAAAGGTAATCAAAAGAAAGCGAGTGAAGAGAAGAGGAGAAAGAGAGAGAGAGAAGAAGACGAGAAGATGATTGGAGTTGGATGGAGCAACGAGGCGTTACACTGTAATTACCAATGTTGTGGTTCAAAGTAAACGAAATGAAGGAGGAGGGGTGCTGGGCCAATCATTGCTGGGGTATGATTGCGTATCGGATGGAACCGATCTAACGAGATGTAGGGAAGACTCATGGCGATCTCCATAGTTAAGCGGGGCGTTTTGATGACCGTGCCTGGTTTTATGACGGTAAGGCAAGACCCGTGGGACGGGAGGAACGTGCCCATTGAATCTGCCCATTGCATGCGGGTATTGATACGGTATGATACATACTCTGGGCTGCCAGTCTAATCTCTCTTTGGACTCAACCCTACTCCATATACACCCAGGTCGATGCTGATTCCCTGCCATGGGTTGGAATTTCGGGGCAATCAGAGGCATCCACGGAGATGAGCCAAGCCTCTGTACCGTCCCGGCGCTTCCTAGCGCTCTCCACTCCACGGTCGTTCAGAGATCCGAGGTATGCAGGCACTCGATTCATGATCCAGTCTCACAACACAATGTCGGATGGGATCGGTGGATGGGATCGGTGGATCAGGGCTCGTCAGGAACACAATGGGATTATTGCTGAGCAGTCAATGGCCACTGGATAATACAGATCATGCGTTACGCCCGTAGAGGAGGCATCCATTCGAATCTCAGCGGCATCTCCCCTCGGCGAGAATAGAATAATCAATCTCCCATCACATCATACGGGCAATGCTGATCGCCATTCCAGCAGACGCACTCAGGAAGCAAACACCAAGAAGACACACGGTGGTGGAGGCATCATTCTTGAGGTGAACCCGACTATGTCTCATTCTTTTTCTGCCCCCACGATGCCGCCGGCCTATCGCTGAGACGGTAGGCTCGGAGAGACCCACCGTCATCTCCAGAATTTCGAACCGTCGAAGGGCTGAAACGTCTGGGAGTGGCTGTGGACCCACCCGTGATTGGCTCGATCCCTCTCAATATTAAACCCCGATTATTATGGTGGTATCGCTAAGCGTGCGACTATCCTCGATTCTTCGCTACCGGGGGGGCTGAGTATTCCACCGACGTGTTGTTGTTGGTTTGGAATCTTTGGAGGATGGCTTCACATTGCCGAGAAATAAGGGTGTTTCAAGGCCTGGGGCGCTGTTAGGGTAATCCTTCTTGAAGACCGTCGATAGACAAGCAACGTACCTCTGCGGCGGACAATCGCTGGTCACTTTCATAACACACCAACAAACTCACCAGGTCGCGGCCCTTGGAGGACGCCCCGGGGAGAGTATCATCCCACTTTTTGGCAGGATATTTATAGAAATGGACCTTGTCCCAATCTGGTAGTAATTTCGTTTCCTGTGCATCACGTCAATACTGCTGGATTAAATAACGTAGGATGAATTTGAGACAAGAAAAGGAAAAGAAAAGGTGAAAAAAGAAGGCAAGGACTTACAGGCCAGCTCTCTGCATCAGGTGTGCCCAGCGTCTTGAATATCGACTGGATGAGGGACAGGTCGCTCCCCAAAGGACCCGAGTCAAAGAGTTGCTGGTGCCCCACGGCCACGGCTTCCGCGACCACGCACCCGGCCGCCCAGAGATCAAGAGCAGGCCCATACCCTCGGTACCCGAACAGAATCTCTGGTCCTCGATAACACGTCGTGCCGACATCGGTAATTTTCTGGTCCGCTGGTTCAGACCCCTCGGTTCCTTCTTTCCATGCAATCCCAAAGTCCGCCAGGTACGCAGGACCCTCTGGGGAGTCCATCAGGATGTTCGAGGGCTTGATGTCCCGGTGTATGATGCCTTGTGCGTGGAGATGGGACACGGCGCGGAACATGTCACGGAGGATGGTCTTGGTCTGGGTCGCGGTGACCATGTCCCGACGGAGGAGTTGCTCAAAGTCATACTGGAAGAAGGGGAAGACGAGCACGAGCCGTCCGCCGTCTAGCTTCAACGTCTGGAGCAACGGAACTACATGCGCGCTGGCAGACGCTTGAAGCAGCCGAACCTCGCGTCTCACGTCGTGCGGTTCTGCCAGGAGATGGGGAATGGTGACCTTGAGCGCGACCAGGGTCCCGTCGTCCGCTCGGGACTTGTAGATGGTGGAATGGAGCCCACCGTAATGGTGCAGGCATGAGTGAAATGGCCCGATACTCTCCCCATGATCCCAGCTATCTTCACTCGAATCATTGGGACCCTGCTCCCGGTTTCCGTCCACCGGTGCTACCGAGCCATTGGCCTCCGCGGCGTCGATCGCCTCCTGACATGATTGGCTATAATTCTCCTACGACCATGCTACGTGAGACGCGGCGAACGCACAGAGTCGTCATCTTGAAAAAAACTGACCTTCGATGTGGCCAGGTCGTAGGCTTCCTGTTCGAGCTTCCTGGCCTGCGACTGGGCTTCGGTAAATGCGGCCGATGACGAGGTGCGCTGGTATGCGGTTGTGCTGGGGAAGTCATGAGCATGACATCCAGCTAGTTTCATCAAGGGGGGGAGTCCTCACAGGGACTGGATAGCGGTCAATCTATCCGAGAAGCCCAATTCTTTCTTCCACTCGGCAGCCATATTATATATAGAATCTAGTTCTAGTTCAGAACGTGGATAGAAATAAGCATCATCATATCGGGACAGGCCATGTGACCTCCGCCCCCGAGGCAGCCAGGCACTAAACCCCTTTGGGCGCATCCGTCTCGGCTGTTCCGAGCCAGGCAGTTAATCCGTTGCAACGGAAACCAGTCATCGTCATCACATCCACTCTTCTATTCTTATCTGTACTCGTTCTCGACTTCCTTTGGCTTCTACTGCGCTTCCTGTTCATCTTCGACCTCGTGTTATCACCCGTCTTCTCCCCCTCGCGTTTGTCACTTCCCTCTCCCGTCTCAATTGCTCCGGAAGCGGGTATTCCTGCCGTTCTAGTCCCTCTATACTCCTTATTATGCGCCATCCGACATCTCCTGACCAGACCGGCGACCTATGAGTATTAGCGATGGATCTCACACGGCAGGAATATCCAGCATTGCTGGTAAGCACACCATTCATTCAAAACCTCCTTTCTTCGCTTCCAACATCGAGAGTCCTCCGGACGTGCCCAGCTAATCCGGTTCCGCCGTCATGACAGGCCTCGTTACAACCCAGCCAAGCGACGGCCGTGCTCAATGATCGCATCCGACTGATCAACAAAATCAATGCGGATATCGCGGACTGGCTCCAGGTAACCATCCCGTCTCCACGCCGATCGGCGTCCCGGTGAACCCCCCGTTCTAAACTCTTCCGTTCTTGCGATAGGAGCGTCGTCGCGTTGAGGAGGTTTATGCCCAAGGATTACGGAAACTGGCGACTCGGTCCCAGGCGAATGACGGAGCAGCGCTCGGGTAAGAACCATTGAAATATGCCCCCTCTTACTCTCCTTACTCTCCATTGGGAGGAGTTGCGCCCCGCAGGATCACGATCACGAGCACGATGCTGATGGTGCGGCTTCGCGGAGGGCAGGATCTTCCAAATTCCATGGCAGCGCATCACCAATGCCGTCGAGACCATCGCGGCATCGCACGAGACCTACGCGCAGAAGATCGATGAGGATGTGGAGCGGCCGCTGAAGGAGTACGGCAGCAAGAACCGAGAACTGTCTTCGATGCCGGGTGTCCAGAGCGATCTGGCTTCCTTGGCGAAGAGCTTGGAGGCGTCCCAAAAGAAGGTAGAGAAGGCTAAGGACAAGGGCCCCAAAGGCGCCGATAGGCTGGCCAGCGCGGTTACGGCCTCCGAAGAAGTCAGTCAACAGTGGGAATCGAGGGCGCCCTTCGTGTTTGAGCAACTGCAAGCAGCGGATGAGAGCCGCTTGAACCATCTTCGCGATGCCCTGACCCAGTTAGAGACCCATGAGGTCGACCAGGTCGAGCGCTGTCGCCAGGCAGCGGAAAGCTGTCTCAATGTGCTGCTCAACGTCGAGACGGCCGATGAGATCAAGACGTTTGCTGCCAAGGTGAACGGCGGACGGCCGGTTGTGTCAAGGAGGCAGCAAGCTGCTTCTCCTCCGCCTGTGGCGCCTGTGGCGCCTCTGGCGCCCCCGCCACGCATTCAGGACGACGCTGCTAGCCAGCACTCGGAGGCTTCGAATCCTGTCCGGACACCCCCTGGTGTGTACGCCCCTTTCGTTATTGACTTGTTGACCTTTCAATCACCTTGGTGGGATTTGGGGATCAATGCTGACTCCGTGCTCGATAGCCCCGGAGCCTCAGCCCCGACACAACACTACTCTGGGTGGCCTCAGGCGCCTGGGCACTGTGATGAACCGAAGAAAGAGCATGGTACAGCCTTCAGGCGGTGTCTTCTCGGAAAGGAAACACCGGAGCCCGTTTGCGTCGTTCAAAAGGGGCGACTCGTCGCGGGAAATGCAGATTCCAGAATCCCCCCCTGACGGGACCGACCGTCCTGATACCGCCATCACCGCACAGAGTGACGCGACACGTCTGCCGAGCGAGTCTCATGATCGCGAGGGAATCAGTGCCCTCTCGACCAGCCCGGTTCCACCGCCGGCGCCGGCAACGTCGAATGGCACGGCACTACACGACGCGCCTGCCGAGACTGGTCTCCTGAGTGCACCGGTAAGCGAAGTAAGTACTGTCGTAGACGCGGGTTAATCCCAATTGCTGACCCATCCACCTAGCCACCGCGAGTCGACTCGGAAGGCTATACGGAACGACCGTCCACCATTGACGAGATCTCACGGCTCCAACGTGAAGCAGCCGGGTGAGCCGCCCCGTCCAGACTCACGAAACTACGGCTATACTGACTCTGCTTACAGCTTGGACGAGCAAGCCATCAATCTGACCATCCGGGAGCAACCCATTTTTGAAGATGAAAGCCAAGCGAAACAGGCCATGGACGACATGGCGAACCAATTGAGGATGGTCGGTGTGCCCACAAAACCTGCTTATGTCCGTGACTGACCCTGTGTACAGCGAGCCCCACAGAGTGGGATGAGACGCAACGCTGGTACCATCCGCGGTCGACGCGATGTCCGCAACACTGTGTTCATCCCTAACCCGACCAGTCCGGAACCACCTACTTTGCATTCGGGTGGGGACCCGGGCTCTATGCCCACTTCGCCGGCCATGCCGATCAAGCATGTCACGTCGCCGAGCACGGCCACTGAAGACCATACGATGTCAGATACCACCTCGATTCGCTCTTCACACACCTTGCACAGTATCTCCGGCCCCGTCGCGCATCCAGATCTCCACGAACCCGGCCTGAATGCCTCCGTCGTCGAGACGGTGAATGCGTGGTTCTCCGAGGGCGCGGTGACGAAGGCGTTCGTGGTCGGAGAGCTCGCGCTGGCGTACAACGCTGCGAACACGTTCCCCACGGACAATGCTCGTGTGCGCCTGAACAACTTCCAGGTGCTAGAAAAGGTCGCCGCGAACCCCCATTTTGTGCATGAAGTCGCCGACCAGTCCGACGATAAGAGAGGCGAATACAGTATCCAGCTGGCCAGCATTGCCCGTCAGTCACCAACCGTGGCGTTCAAGTATCAGTTGCACATCGGCCCATCGGAGGCGTCGGCCCACTGCCCCGTGATCTTCAAGCCCGCATGGAATATCGAGGAGTTCCAGGCCAGCGTCATTGTCTTCTACTCCCTGAACCCCTCCTTTACCTCCGCAGGCAACTCCATCACCCTCCGCAACCTGGTCCTGACCGTCAACCTGGACACGTCGCCCGAGGAGGACCGTGAGGTGGTCCACGCCACGAACGCCGTCATGTATCCCAACACCGGGGCGGCCTTCCGCCGCAAGCAGTCTGCCGTGGTGTGGAAGCTCCCGGAGCTGGAGATCAAACCCACCGAAGGGAAGCTCCTCGCGCGGTTCACCACATCCAGCAGCTGGCCGCGGAAAGGAAAGGTCGAAGCCAAATTCGAGGTGCCCGCCATTGATGCTGGCTCTCGACTGGGGATCAGCGCCGCTGGGCCATCCCAGGAGACGGGGCCGAAGGCGTCCGACCCTTTTGCCGACGACGGCACAGGAGTACAGCCTCCGTCGACTCCTTCCTGGAGCGAAGTCTCGACAGTGCGCAAACTCGTGGGCGGCAAATATGTTTCTTCATAGACCACATACCCTTCCGCCCGCCTGCTTTGGCGCTTTTTCTCCACGGGAGATTGATTCCAGTCTCCAGCCTCCCTCTTACTTAGCATGTGGCCCAACAACGACCGATCCGATCCTGACGAATGACCCCAGGGCCAAAACTGAACATAGTTGCAACCGATGCATGGATCTCTAAAAAGCAGAGAGGCTCTTTTCTCATACCTACGCAGGGCCACTCCCAGCTCCACCTGTACATCGGAGTTCCTGAGTAAAAAATGCCACACACACCACGACCCCTGTGCTGTACTCAAACAGCACATACTAATTAATCGCTTACAACTTCCCACGGCGCAGTTTCTTATCCTTCTTTCTTTCATTATGATGCTTTGGCTTTTTTTTTTTTTTTTTTTCTCTTCATCCTCATCTCTTTTTGCCCGGTCATGCATATATCAACCACCACCCACAATCCATTTTGTATATGCCATACTCTCGTCCTCCCTGATCCGAGCGCCAAGGAGAAGTTGCAGACCAAAATATTTGTTTGTAAATAAACCCCTCTTTTTTTTTTCTTTTCCTTTTTTTTTACTTATCTCTTTTGTTCTCTTTTGTTTTCTGTTTGTTTTCTTTTTGTTTATCCTCTGGATCACACACGCCTGTCTGTATATTCACTTTGTTTCCTTTCTTCCCCCTTTGAATCTTATTTATTTGAGTGATAGCACGTAGTAGTATTTAAGAATCTTGTTTATTTCCATGTTTGTGCCCTTGCAGCTACTACTACCACATATTGGGTGAATAGGTGCTACACTACTATAGTACAACAACATATTGGCTTGGTGTCATTCGTACGCACAGAGATACCAGATAGGTAGTATAGTATAGTATATTGCCAATACAGGAAGATAAGAATAGAAAAGATAGAATAGAAATCATTTATAAACATGACACGACGAATGCCTGTGCCGGGGAATCAATCAATCACCTAATAACCACAAATGGAAGACCGGACAAATACATCCAACTAGATAGACAGACCAGAAAGAAATAAACAGGAGAAAATAGATGGACAACGAGAGAAAAAGGGGAAAGGAAAGTTACATCCGCGCAGCGCGCGTCGTCTTATCGTAAAAGTCCAACGTCATAGCAGCCAAGAAACAAGGAATATCCTTTCGCTCCTCAACCCAGAACTTAATAAGGTGCTTGATCTCCATAGCGAAGAGGCTATTGGGTCCGCCAGAGATCTTCATCGTGCCATTCTCGCCGTCGAAGATAATGGAGTTCTCCTCGTCGTTGCCCATGCTTCCCGGGCCGCGGGAGTCCGACGCGGCGTCGCCGTGGCGGTAGGCAGACGAGAGGTGGAACATGGAGGTGACGCGGACGCGGCCATTGGGGAGGAAGTCAAGTTTGTAGCCGAGGAGGGAGGCGACTGCTTCGCGGAACTCGGAGGACTTGGCGGTCCAGATTTCCTTCAGGCGACGCATGCGCTTCTCCTTGTCGGCGACGACGCGCTCCATGTCTTGGATTTCGAACTTTAGGCTCTCGAGTGTGCTGGCGGGGACGGCCTTGGCGCCTGTGAGGCTGCCGCGGAGCTGGGCGAGGAGGTCCTGGTTCTCGGCTTTTAGGGTGGTGATGGTTGAGAGCTTGAGGTTCTCTGCTTCGGCGGTGGGGTTGTCGCGGAGTTCGAGGATGCGGGTGCGGGATTTGGCCTTGAGGGATTTGAGCTGGGATTTGACGGCGTCGAATTCCTTGCGCAGGAGGGCGGTGGCTTGCTCGGATTTGGAGAGCGATTCTTGCAGGGTCCGGTTCTTGCGGGAGAGGATGGAGAGGCGTTCGCTCTCTGCGTCGCTTTCGGCTGGGGAGAGAGGACGCTTGATGCCCCGGGGCTCGGGGTCGCTCGGTTGTGGTTGCTCGCGCTGGGAGAGCTCTTGGTGGGCGGTCTCCAACTCCGCCCTGTATTCGTCGATGAGTTTTTCCAGGTGGGCAATCTGCTCCGACTTGTGCTGATCGAACTGGCCCTGATCCGCGTTCATGGTCTCTTCCTCGGTGTCGAACGTCTTCAACTGAGCGCGGAGATACTCGACCTCTTTCACAGCGAGGGCTCGTTGGCGTTCTAATCTTGCCTTAGCTCTGGTTTCGGCCATCGCGCCTCCAGCGGGGCCGCCTGCTGCCCGGAGTTTCTCCAGCTCCTGTCGCAAGTTGGCCTTCTCGGATTCCAGGCCCTTGATGATTTCATCCTTCTCCAGGAACTGCGCTTCAACTTGGCCGAGCTTGTCAACAAAACTGGCTTTTTCGATCTGCTGTTGAAGAAGAGCCTTGACGACCGCCTCCGGCGAGTCGAGCTCTGCAGCTTGGTCATTGTCTTGCAGGAGACTAGTCCATGACTGGCGCTCATCCTCTAGGATTTGTTTCTGGATTTGAGCGGTCCCCAGCTCCGACTCTATTTCCTTCATCAACTGCAACTGGTTCTCCAGAGATTTCTTTTGCTCTTCCACGACTTCCACATTCTTTTGTACCTTACGCAGATGCCGTAGCTCCACCGTTTGCTCGCGATTTGTGGTCTCCAGGTTCCTTATGTGGTTGACTTGCTCGGAGAGTTCCCTCTTGAGAACTGCCAAGGTTTCTGCGTCGCTTCCTTCCGACTTGAGTCGCAGATTCTCCGTCTCCAGATCAGCGACGTCGGCTTCCCGTTCCCCCAGCTTCTTCTGTGTGATTTGGACGCTTTCGCGAGCATTCTCCAGTTCACCTTGTAGTTCCTCAAGCGTCCGCTGGAGGGACGAGCGGATCGTTTCGAGTTCGTTGATCTGATATTTGTGTTGTCGTTCCTGGTCAAGCAATTGCGCCTGGGTGTCGCTTGCATCTTCCTGCAGATTCTGATTCTGGTCTTGTAGGCTTCTTATTTTTCGTTCGAAGTCACCTTTCTCGTTGAGGGCGTTCTCTTGGGTCTCTTTGAGCTCTTTCGCGAGGGTCTCGGTCTTGTGGTTGGCACGGTGGCTAGCAGATTCGGCGGCCTTGGGTTGAATCCGTTAGTCGATAGCCTCAGGTCAACATTTGTGAAGTCTCCGACGCACCTGGAATTTCCTGAAATCCGCATCCGCTTTCAACTGCAAGTCTCGCAATTCCTTCTCGTGGCGCAATACCACCAAATCCCGCTCTTGCTTGAGGTTCTCCAATTCATATTTCAGAGTATTGTTCTGTATGCGCAATTCCTCCTTTTCCGTATCTGCAGTAGAGGATCAGCAAGGCCAGTCGCATCTCATCTCACGGACGCGCGGACTTACCAGGCTTTGTCGGAGGCGGAGGAGCCCGGATCGATTGTCGGAAATTCGGCGGAGCTGGAGGAATCGACAGCGGAGACGATGCACGAGGTGGAGAGCCCAGAAAGGGCTGCGAATTCCTGCTTGAATCCATCTAGTCCGGTCAGCTCGTCCGTTGTAAGCTCTTCAATGCACCGCGCTTCTTACCTGGTGATGTTGTTACCAGGTAGCACGCCCCAGTGGTCGACTGTATGGCATTGGTTCCTGGATAGTCTCAATCTCACACCACACGTCTCCCCTTTACTGACGAACGGTAACAATCTCTTAAAAATCAAGCAGCTCCAGGATATGGAGATATCAAACCGATGAAACTCGTCCGCTTGTTTTGCGAGTCGAATGAATCCATCCGAATCGGGATCTGCTGAGTCATCTACGCTCACCGCCCGCGGCAGCTCCAGTTCCCGATCGGGACTAGCGCCAAAATTTTGAAAGGAAGAAATCGAATTTTTGCCATTTTGTTCGCGGACTTGGAAAAAAGTGACCGACGACCACTACTGCGCAACTGTTGTCCTCCGATTCACCCCCCTCCCACCTCTCTATCTACCATTTAAATTCACCTCGGGTGATACCAACCGTCACAATGGGCAAGGACAAGTCTGAGAAGAAGGATAAGCACGAGAAGAAGGAGAAGCGCGCCGAGAAGGACGGCATCCACAAGTCCAAGAAGGAGAAGAAGGAGAAGAAGGACAAGACCGCTCTCACCAACGCTGTCGAGCAGGAGCTCACTACTAAGGTTCTGGATGGCATTGACCAGGCTGTTGCTGGGGAGGCTGCCACTGGGGACGTGCAGATGGTCGACGGCCGCCCCATTGGCGCCCTCGTGCCGTTCGCCCAGCCTTTGGTTGAGGACAAGGCGGCCAAGAAGGTTCTCAAGAGTGTGAAGAAGGGTAGGTTTGCTCTAGCTGTTTATTGGAGGCGTCATATTTCTTGGGATGCAGTTGTGTGTCTTGTTACACGGACAATGGGAGACGCTTGTGTCGACATCCACTCTAGGGAGTTGGAAAGAGATACTCGCTCCTCTATTGGGCCTTGCTATCGAAATGAGCCATTGACTGGTCTTGTCATTTGCTAACTCTTTGATACAGCCGCCGTCAACAAGTGCCTGAAGCGTGGTGTGAAGGAGGTCGTCAAGGCCCTCCGGAAATCTGCTGTTCCCGCTCCCAACGAAGTTATCGCTATCCCCGGTGGCGTCGTCATCCTCGCCGGTGACATCTCGCCGATGGATGTCATCTCCCACATTCCCGTGCTGTGCGAAGATCACGGTATCCCCTACGTGTTCGTCTCCTCCCGAGCTGAGCTCGGTAACTCTGCCGCCACGAAACGCCCGACGAGCGTGGTCATGGCCGTGCCCAAGTCGGCCGCCAAGGGCAAGAAGAAGGACGATGCGGAGGACGACGGAGAGGACTTCAGCGAAGTCTATGAGGAACTGGTCAAGGTCGCCCGGAAGGAGGCCAAGAAGGCGAACATCTAAACGCTCTTCAATCGACATTGGAGGGGGCGAGGACCAACCGTTGATTTCATTTCCTTTTTCATCTCTTAATTCTTGAGCTTGTCTTGTCGCCTGCTATGACTGTACAGTTCCACTTTATTCTCTGACAAGACACTGCATGTCTTTGGGGTCTGGCCTATGGGACGTGTTTGGGTAAATTTTCTTTTTTTTTCCTTTCCATTTATTTATGATATGTCTGTTGCAAATCTGGCGTTATTTTATCAACAGGTGTATGAAAAGGCAGGAAGTATCAAAAATAAAGAAGTTCAAATTCAATCTTGCCAATCTTATAGATTTTTTTTCTTCGTTGCGTGAGACCGATTATATAGGATTAAGTAATATATATGCGTGAGACCAATTAGTTATCGCTTCATATTCCTGGTCTCATCGAATCCCACTATTCGGACCAAAACTCAACCGCATCCGAAAGACCGAATTATAAGATACAAAAAGGGAAAAAGTAGAAGAAAAGAAAAAGGCAGATAATAAAAATGAAACAACAACAACAACAACCGGTGAGTGTTCTCCAATAAGACCGTGAACAACCCGCCGATCCCAGCACAGAGGCGATATACGACCGAAGTTACTCACCTGCAACAGTGTAGCGGAAAAAGACATATCGAATATGAGCCGCGATCCCAAGAAAAATCATCGTGCAGGACGAACAAATAGTGGCAAGCCACCGGACTCTCAGTCAGTCAAGGCAATGAAGCTTATCGGCTCAACAACCAGCAAGGGGCAGGTCATTCCATCCAGTACCTCCTGCGGGAGAAAACTCCAGATCTATTGCCCATTGGATGTGGGCTCGTTCGTCATGCAAGGATACATACAGTTCGGCGTTAGTATTCTCTTGGTCGGTTGATATATCGACCGGTGGTGCAGAGCGCTTGGGATGCAGGTTGTGGAGGGTCAGTCCTGAGAAGCGAGGATAAAAGGATACAAGTGCTCTCCAGCGACTAACTGGCAGGATTGCCCCATCCCGCGAAACCCAGGATTCCTCTACCTTCTCCTCCGTCAAGATGTTGGGATATCACACGGTACTGCTCCTTGCGCTGGGCTGCCTCTCTGCTATCGTGGCCTCGTCACCACTGCCCGTGGCCTATGCCAGAACGAGCCACAAGCTCGTTTCCATCGTCAGAGAAGGCGAGAATGCATTCGAACCGGTAGGTTTCATATACTTTTTACGGACTAATGACCAACGGGTCGGATCCAAAATAATTAAATAAGTCCTAATCCACGTGCTCACAGGACACCCACAAACCGTCCATGTTCTTCTTCAATCACTTCGTGGAACACACTGTCATCCCCAACAACAAACAAGACCACGCCGCCAGCTCCTCTTCTTCATCTTCTTCTTCATCCTCCTCCTCATGCACCACCACCGCCTCCTCGGATCCACTCCTCGTCCACTGGACAAAGGACTTCTACGGACGCTTCATTGTAGAACGTCCCCGCACAACAGCCACAGACTGCCATGGTCCGAATCATGGTCGACCCAAGCAGACGAGTATCCTGTCTGCGCTCCGGAATAGGGAGCGCGTCGTTGCGCCGGCAGCCATTCTGTTCGTCATGCTTTGGGTGGCCCTCATAGGGGTCGGACTTGTCGAGGCTGTCAGTTATCTGTGGGAGAAGTGGACTGGTGCTGAAGAGCTGACGACTGAGAATGTGGAAGACGAGAATGTCTGGGATGACTTTACGATTGGAGTTGTGCCGGTGGAGGACGGTGATGAGGAACGCGGCGGGTTGGGAGACCTCAAGGTGGCTATTTTTTGACGGATTACGCTATATATAATGAAGTATCAACAGCGTTGTTGGCTGTCGATGGCGCTGAAATGATATCCAAGTCGTTTATGAAATAGGTTATGGGCACAGTATGAATTTGTTGCTTGTTGCTTCCAAGATTTGATTATTCTAATATACAATCACAAAACCCAGACGCGGTCTGCCTGAAGCCAAAGAAACAATGAAAAACAAAAACCAATCGCTCATAAGCTTTTCATCAAATCATACAACCATCAAACAGTCTAAGCACGCTGATCCCGCTCAAGGGCCTCAAACCCCCCATGGTGAGAATCGACATTCTTCTGCCTCGCACCGCCAACCTCAACCCCACCCTCAGCAGCCCGGCTCTGGAAAGTCTGCTCCGCAGCACGGGAAGGGTCATTCTGGTTTCCAATCTCCGAGTTAAAGCTCGCGTTGTGGCGCGGGTCGTCATCAAAGCCGCCCTCATGCAGATTCTTGCCCTTAGGCTTGCCCTGACCAGGCAGGCCCGTCACGTCCGAGGCATACGAGGGGGCCTGTCCACCGATGTGCGTGTATCCGCTCCCGCTTCCGCTGGCGGCAGCAGCTTGCTGCTGTTTGGCGGCGGTGGGACCGCCGACGTAGCCGGATCCGTGAACGCCGGGGAAGTCGCCCTGGCCGCCGAGGGCTTCGGGGTACTTCTCTTGGCGGTTGCGGTCTTCGCGGAGGCCGCCAACGGGCGCGGCCGGGAGCTTCGTGGTGTGGTGGGTGCTCTGTTGGGTGGTTGAGCTGCTGCTGGTGTGGATGCCGCGGTTCTGGGAGAATCCGCCGCCGTGCGTGGCGGATTCGGCGGCTAGAGAGTCGCTCTGTACGGGACCGGCGGGCTCGTGAATAGGGTTACGGCTGGCGGCGGGGTCGTTGGTGACCTTTGTGCTGCGCTTGCCGTGAGGGAGAGGGTTTCCTTGGAGATCCATTGTGATAGTTGTGATGGTGGTGGTGGTGGTGGTGGTGGTGTGGTTCTAGTTATTGAAAAGAAGGGTAAATTGGATAGACTTTACAAGTTCCAGTGGAGGATATAAATTGAGAATTAATTAATTGACCAGCGATTGAGGATGTGACAAGACCAGCTATATAGCAACCTTCTGATATCTCAAACCCTAAGCAAGATGTAAACGACGTCATACTGACGAAGCAAGTTCCCAGACTCGCAGGTTTGGCCTCAAACCACCAGATAACGTCAACGAAAGCATCACCTCAAACCCACAACAGGGTTCTAACTGGTACTATGGAAATCTCTGATCCACCCCCTTCCAACTCCTATGTCGTCCAGACTCTGTTCTGGAAAAAGCTCGAAACGCCCATGACCGGATAGTGGCCCGCCAGTAGGGATCTGCGCTGATGTGGTCTGCCCCACCGTTTCTCCTTCCAAGGCTGGGATTGACATGTTGGCCGGATGTTGCAAGCCCTGGTTGATGGCCCCCGCTGGATTGTGTTCTGATATCAGAGTGTGAATTGTACATGACAGGTGGGGAGGTTGGACTCCGCCATTTGACGTCATGGCGCTGACCACTTTGGAGAGCACGCATTTCGTTCCCAGCACCGTCTTGCTCAGCATAGAGGCAGGGTATCAGTATTGCGATTCTGCGAGAAAAATAATTTTCAATTGTAGTCTCAAATATTTGGTAGTATTTGGCACAAATGGCGCTTTTTTCAATTCATACCTAAAACGCTTACTTTCAGCCGTAGCTTCCATACTAGTCATTGATTAGATGTACGGAGAGTAGCTCATCTTTGTAAAGCTTAGCAGCGATATTGAGATTATGAACAAGATCATATCCCCACACTCTATTTTCAAGCGTTTCTATAGCAGTGGTTCCAAACCATAACTACGATAGTAACTCAAGCTACAACACGCACATCAAGAACCTCAATACATCATCGCTCATAACATTACATTTCAAATCCATAAACTAAAGATACATCATTTAAATTACCGAGCAAGGGCATCCTTAGGGAGACCATCGAGGTTATCCTTGCCCTGGCGTCCAACATTGGACGTGGGCGCAGTGTTCTTGTGCAATTCGCTCCCCGACTCGCGCACGCTGCTTCCCGCAGTCGCCGGTTCCCTCAGGGCGCTGTTGGCTTCTCCAGAAACGGGGCCTTCGGTGCGACCGGAGCCAACGTTGACGGTTCGCGCGTCGGCCGACGACCAGTCACTGGCGACTGGGGGTTGTTCGGGCAGAGGAAGGTTGGCCTTGGTCTGCTCGATATCCTTCTTCTTGTCGGTGGTCTGGCTGAGATGGGACTGTATCGACGTTAGTATGGGATGATGTGTCCGGGCAAGGAAGGGTAACTGACCTTCAAGGCGGAGACGTCGGACTCCTTGGGTGGGTTGCCACCGTGCGCCTGAGAGACCTTGGATTCAGCCTTGCGAATGTCCTGGCTTGTGGGATCGATAGTGGAAGACATTATGGTTGATGGACGTAGATGGATGTGGATGAGTTGAAGGTGGGACGAAGTAGTAGGGTGGTGATTGATTCTCGAAAGTAGTTAAGAGGTTATTTGAAGTAGAAAATTGTAGAACCGAATGCGACAGATAGAATTCAAGGCCCATTATATACTGTCTCATGAGGGTGTGGATGCATGGGCGATGACGTTCTTTCAACCAAGAATGAGACTTGCCCTCGCTATGATGTAACCAGGCCGATTCGATCAATTGCCCTGCACCTTACGTCGATATGCCATCTGGAATCCCTTCGTGTGGACCCATGGATAGTATATTTCACAAACCGGTCTTTTGTTTCTCATTAGATGATTTTTTCAAGGGTCTCGATTTGTTTCTTGTCTGATTTATTCATCGTGGATATTGCGGGAGAGTCGGGACTTAGGGCTTGAAAACTCCCGCTATGACTCGCTCTCCGTAGAACAACATTATCCATTGACACACGACACATAGAGTATATAGATCAAAAGAGGCCACCACTAGCTAAAAATCCTCCATCCTGTAAACCCCGTATGAGGGCTCCTCATACGGGTGCGCTCTAGAAAACACACACATCAGACCAAACAACCCATCATCGATACAGAGGTTTATCATACCTTTTCAATGCCGCAACAGCCTTTCTGGCGACATCCTCTCCAACACACAGCGTTTCGACCCTAATCTCGTCGGTTTCCTCCAGTGCGCCCACCGTCCCAATGTGGGGATTCGCCGCGTCGCCAGGGCGAAACTGGCCTTTCCCAGCAGTCGTCCAGCAGCATTCCGTGTAGTTACCAGGCCCGGGATAGCGACCAGCGCCGGCAGCAAATATCGCGGCCTTACATGCTGCTACTGCCGAAGGAGGGGCGTTGAACACCAGTCGGTATCGTACTGTCGTCATTTGGGTGTTGAAGTCTGTTGGCGCGTGCTAGACTCAGAGCGTAGGGAATAAACGTCGGTCAATGACTGACTGGATTTTCATGACCAAGAGCAAAGTGGGAATACCAAGAGCAATGGTCTTTGAGCCTCGGTTGTGGGGTAAGCGCTGTCCTCTCTTGGGCTAAAGTACTATACTATCTTGTGCTATATGTACACGGCCACATTCATGTATGCTGGGAAATATGCCATCATGACTTGCAACACTTATATATTGATTAGATATAATATACACAGAAAATCATATAAAGTATAAAAACCATATGTAAACCAAACCATCCCATGTAACCTAGTATGATAGGCATCTTTTGCATGTCTGCTTAATGTGCCCTAATAATGCAATAGATAATGTAGTAGTAGTAGTAGTAGTAGTAGTAGTAGTAGTAGTCCTTATTATCTAAGGTAGGCAATAGGCAGGGTAAGGACCTTCTTCATAACCTAACTACTAGTTAATAATTAGATTAGATACTTTACTTATACCCGGGAGGGTGATCTTACAAAATACTAGCTTTGTCGGGAATAGCCTCATTGTGAACACGGTAGAATTCAAAGGATCATGATCCTTGCTAGCACCCAGCGCTAACAAAATCACTAGAGTTAACCGGAGTAGGTCGACTAAGTTTATATTCTCTTTGAATTAGATATTATCTTCATATTCTCTTCCTATCTGTGTATCCGATCAAGACACTAGAAATGACATGTAATCAACACTAAAGATTTCCTCCCCACAGCTTACAGCCTCAGCTAGCCACTAAGAGCTGCATTACCCCTCCATATGTTGCCAACTCAGCTGAGTGGGTAGGGTATTTAAGTCATATCACCTCTTGAAATCTCACTCAAACCAGTAATTCCATCTCTCATTCCCTCCCTCGTTACAGACAACTCCCCAAAAACAATCACCATGTCTTTCCATGAATCCTGTGTAGACATCCGCATCGAAGTCCGTGGTGACCACACCGTCCTTCTCGCCGGCGCTGGAATTGGTGACGACGCATACGAACCCGCAGAGCTGAACCTCGACGAATTTATCGGCAACTCAGACGGTAAGTTTTAGTTTTCTTGATATAGCAGTTACTACTGACGAGGTCTTTAATTTAGGTTATTTTGCGCGGGACGGTGACAGTAACTCATTCACCGAAAGCGCTGAGAACATCGACTTGAGTTTCCGCGACGATGGTGTTTGGTTGGAGGCGGATCTGCTCAATGCTGAAGGCGGGGAAAGAGAGCGTCAGGGAATCAACCTGTCCGAATGGATTGAGAACCAGGACGGACAACTGGTGGCTATCTGATTCTAAATGTGATATTAGGCTGCTACCTGCATAAACAGTCATGTATTGGCTCAATTTTTTCTTGATTTAGTTCTCCAAGTGCTTCCCTCAAGACCAGTCATATTATTCAGTGGGTTCACACTGCGGAAGGAAGGTTTCCCCCTGGGCTTAGTGTCCTATATGTTATAGTGGATTAGTTTAATGGAAAATACAGGGTTAGATAGTTGGGAATAGCTTCAAGTTCTCCAGGCATGGTTGTTTTGAAGGGAATGGGCGGGCCGGTCGATCGGGAAATACATTATGCTGTGCATAAACAAACTTAGTAATCACAGAATAATTTTTTACACACCGCCTTCCCTCACGAGTCGGCAGAAATTGATCATTTCCCCGCGGCCACAGAAGTCCGAGTTTGTAAAGCATGCGTTAGAACAGATTAGATTTCATTCTGAAGCGATTCGCATTTGATTCTACATTAGAGCATTGATAGATTTATCAGCATGCCGAGAGACCCGCTAATTGGGCTGGTGGGCAAGGTCTGTGTCTTCTATCTACCTCGAGCGTCCGGTCGCTGACAGTGAGGGGCATGCAGCCATCCAGCGGAAAATCGACGACGTTGAACAGTTTGACCGATGCGTCTTCCAAAGTTGGTAAGTTTTTTACACAATTTGCTACTCTTTGTTGCCGTGCTCTCACTAAGTGTATTCTTTTCTCCAGGAAACTTCCCGTAAGTTTACTCGAATATCCGCGCCTGTGGACGAATCCCTTCGAAGTTTAATATCCCACCCCGAGACTCTGACCACGCAATTCAGTTTCACCACCATCGACCCCCAGCGCGCAATTGGATACCTCCAGATTGAGTGTGCATGCCAGCGACACGGCGTGTCGGATCGGTGTAAGCCGAACTACGGCGGTTGCGTGGAAGGACGGCGATCCGTGCCTATCGAACTTTTAGATGTTGCCGGTCTCGTACCGGGAGCGCACCAGGGTCGGGGACTGGGTAACAAATTCTTGGATGATCTGCGACATGCCGATGCCTTGATCCATGTGGTGGATGTGAGCGGTACTACGGATGCTGAGGGTGCGTCATTTGCAATGCCCTGAGTGATTGGTTTCCTTGTGCGCCGGATGCTGACAGATATTTGGGGATGTAGGAAAGGCGACGCGGGGATACGACCCGTCGGTAGATATTGAGTGGTTGCGATCGGAAATCGTCCGATGGATCTTGGGGAATTTGATGCAGAAATGGTATTTGAGCTTCCCTGTCAGGCCAACGTGCAGAGAGCTGACCAATACAGGGGATCGATCAAGAGGAGACACACTGCGATCAGTGAGTTTACATATATTCTACTTTGGAAAGTTGACATCGTTCTTTTGAATACTAATCTCGTGGTGATAGAATCCACCGCAGTGGAAACTTTGCAGGGCCAGTTTTCTGGGTACGGAAGTACATCGCAAACCGTCGCACGGTGCCTGGACCGAATAGGCATCAAAGAACCCCTGGAACACTGGTCGGACGAGACCGTCCAGCGGGTTGTCGAGGCCTTTATCGACGAGAAGTTCCCCACCGTGTTTGCTCTGAACAAGATCGATCATCCCGACGCGGACAAGGTTCGTTCTCATTTGATCAGAGTCGAAAGTCTGTGTACTGATCGACCTCCAAGAATATTAGCAAAATCGCCAAAATGCAAGATCCGCAAACGATCGTTCTCTGCTCCGCGATCTCGGAAGTCTTCCTCCGGAGACTGGCGAAACAAGGCTACGTCAAATATATCGAAGGCAGCGAGTTTGTCGACACAAAGGAAGATCTCGAGGAGATGGGCGAGCCCGATGGAGGCGGGTTGAAGGAGATGGACGAGAAGCTGAAAACGTATGCTACTCCTGCATTACGTGAAGATCTGAGACTAACGCCGCTATAGCCGGGTTGAGAACCTGAAAGACATGGTTCTGTATCGGTTCGGATCTACGGGAGTTGTGCAGTGTCTCTCGCGAGCTGCGGAACTTTTGGGCCTGGTACCGGTGTTCCCGGTGCGGAATATTCATACGTTCTCATCAGGCACTGCGGGGTCCGGAAATGCCGTATTCCGGGATTGCATTTTGGTCAAGAAGTGAGTATCTGGAACAAGCCCAATGGACGCACATCTTGCCTAACATTCAACAGGAACAGCACAGTGGGCGACGTTGCCCACAAGGTGATGGGGGACATCCCCATTTCCTACATTGAAGGTATCGGGGGCACCCGGGTGTCGGAAGACGACATTGTTGAAGTAGGGAAACATGATGTATGTGTCAACTTGTCAACTTTTCATCTTTTGCTTTTGGCACTAATGGCTAACCAATTTTAGGTTCTCTCATTCAAACCTGGACGGTGAAGAGCCACCCATCCTATGTACAGTTAATATGATTGTTAATGAAACAATGACCGCAATGACGTAATCTTCATGGCGTCTCGCCTGCGCATATACATCCAAACCGACCCATCAATATTTGGCGACATTGGAGGGAAAGCGTAGCTGCATCACTGACCCTTCTATCAGAAAAAGTCAGTTCACATTTCCCGTGCTCAAGCCGACTGTCCAGTCGCGCCAGTTCACGCAGCGAAAATCAAGGATGTCAAAAAACCCACCCTTCCTCTCTCATCATTCATCCCAATAATCGGACTCGGCGCATTAGGATGTTCCTTCTTCGCCTTGTCCGCCTCCTGCGAACCCTGCCGCTGAGTCGTCGCCTGCGACTTCGATCTATCCGCCTGGCCCTCCTTTTCCTCTCTCTCTTTCATGCCTGCAGCAGCCGCATCCGTCGTCGGATCTGTAGTGTCTCCCCTCTTCGCTCGATCAACCGCGTGGTCCTTCGTCGACGACTGAGTTCCTGGAGTAGGCGACGAGCCGTATAAACGGGACCGCATGTACCCGGGCGTGGGGAAAGCGACCGGCTGCCAGACGGACTGGAGGGGCAGCAGGCACGGGAGAGGAGGACGGGGGGTGAGGGCTGTGCACACCTTAGACGCTACGGATGGGATGCGGGGGCTGTTGACCATGTTGTATGTAGTAGGAGGTCGTAGTCTGTGCCTGTATGGGTATGGAGGGTTCAAACTAGAAGGAGATGCGTATTAAGGTCGATTCTACAACCTCTTCCGCTGGTCAGTAAACTAAACGGTTTTATGTAATCCCCCACACTTCTGGGAAGTTTATTATGCTGTTCCATATCGTCATTACATCCTGCAACCGCATAGGGTTGGCTTTTCTATGATCCGAAATAGATGACGTCTCGATGCTGCAATGACGACTGGTCAGTTCCGGCTTCTAGCTAGGGATGATTAATCGGAGCTAAACTGCAAAGAGATGTGGGTCGCACTTCATGGCCTGCAGTCATGTTTACAGAGCAGCTATCGTTGATGATCAATATCGTTGATATTCACGCCGACATACCATGACTCGCTGCTCAAAGATATTTACGAGCACTGCGTCTTATATACCACTGACCTTTTCTCGAAGTTCAACTCCAGTGTTCCAATCCATTTTCCGCCCTCGACAACTCAAATCGGGATATTTCGCGCGGCTGGGCTCCACAACGGCCGAGAATCATCGCATCGAATACAACTGGATCAAGGATGTGGGGACACTTGAGGAATATCAGCCTGGGGGTTATCATCCTGTTATGATCGGGGACGTGCTAAATGGCAGATACCACATTGCAGATACACTTGGCTTTGGGGGCTATTCAACGGTTTGGCTTGCCCTAGATACCTATATAAAGTGATATATTGCAGTCAAGGTTAATATCGTAGACGTGCTTCCGTGTGAGTTGAAAGTTCTCAAGGCTCTGTCTGGCCCTCTTCTGCTGTTCTTGTTTATATATCCAGGATATGATTTAGTGCCTGCTTTTCTAGATAAATTTAAAGTTCAAGATTCTAATAGAGAATATCTGTGCTATATAATGAAACCTGTGCAGAGCAATCTTAGAGAAATCTTCTCTAACTATATTTTCCTCCTCAAAGTTGCCTGAGTACTATCATATAGACTTACACAGGCCGTTACTTATACACATTCTCAAGGCCATGTTCACAGAAGTTTGTTATATGACTATGAGAACTTCTTGGGTTTCATACTGGTAAGCTGACATTTCAAATTATTACTTTAGATATCTATCTATCTAAGCAATATTTTGGTCAAGATCCTGTTAAGCTTTAAGAACCTCTCTATTAAGCAGTTATATAAAAAGTATGATGAGCCTAAGATGGTTCCTGTCACTTGATATGACAGAGAAATATTACTCCCTAATGCGCCAGCGAAGGCAGTTGTGCTGCTATTCCTAGGAAAGTACGCAGAGGAGTTCATATTAAGTAACACGTATCTACTTCTGAGTGGCTTTGGCGAGGTGTTTTGACCTACTTCAAAGACTCATCTGGGACAAGACTACTACACATCACCTGTGTTTCAAGCTCTAGAAGCCAAATTCAAACTACAGACCCCCCTCTCGTATCCCTCAGGCATCTGGAGCCTGGCTACGGCTATCTGGGAGATCATCGGGATGAAAGCCATTTTCAGCACCGAGTTCGTTCCTGAGGATGAGATCGTGTCTCAACATGTCGATGTGCTTGGACCTATGCCTTTGGAGTGGTGGCGGCGCTGGGAAGGACGACCCCGGTTTTTCGACGAGGATGGGTGTCCGACAGAGTCCTACCGGCAAAATCGATGGCCTCCGCTTGAAGGCTCATTTGAGGTCGGTGTGCAGGAATGGAGACGGAGAGTGGGAGACGAGATTGGGGAAAACGAGAAAGCTGCGTTTCTGGATCTGATGCGCCGGATGCTGTCTTTCCGGCCGGAAGAGAGACCGACTGTTGAAGGGGTGCTGCAGTCGGAGTGGATGGTGAAATGGGCATTGCCTGATTGTGAGCTGAGCTAGATCTATCATTCTCCAAGTAAAATCAATCTTATCAAAAGATCTATGCGTAGTAGATCCCCCGTCTTATCGTGTACAGCGGGCAATAATGGCAGATTTAGTCAGACGAGCTTATCCTTATCGATAAGCTCCGACCGTGGATAGCTCAACGAAAGCGAACCTTAGCTTTCCCCCACTCTCCTCCGATCTTACCGGTCGTGCGAAAGCAAGATTGTAACACTATCACAGCAACCTCAGGCTGGCATTGTGATCATGAGACGGGAATTCCTCCCCATCGAGACATTGCCCTCCTGGGCAGTGCTCAATGACATCTCCGCCGACGGCGTAGCCTTTCGGAGACTGCGGTCCCTCGAGGACGGCACAGACAAGGGATCAGCTATTGTCGCGACGAGGGACAGACGGGACGATGGGTCGGGACTCAGTCCCCAAGTTCTTCTCACAATTCCTTTAGATATGGTTCTATCCCTGCAGTCGGTTGAGAACCATGCCAAGTCTGACGGGAGTCTTCGGGAGGTGCTGGATGCGGTGGGAGATTATGGAAGGGTAGGTTGGTGATGTCCCTATCATTCTCTTCCTTTTTTCTCTGTGCGCTATTGTGCTTAATTTGGTGGGGGAGGGATAGACAACTGGATGAACGCGGCTAACACAGCGGGTGATAGATGGATAGAGGCGCGATCTTGATCTTCCTGATCATCCAAATGACACACTCGAGCCCTGATTTCGCGGAGGAGCGACACCGAGTGGGATTATCGGGCCCATGGACCGAGTACCTGAAATACATGCCCTCCGACATACCGCTCCCCACACTATATACCCCGCAGGAACTGGAGCTCCTACGCGGGACCTCGCTAAGGATCGCCGTTGACGCGAAATTGGCCGCGCTGGATAAGGAGTTCGAGAATCTCCGACAAGCTACGGAGGGGATATCATGGTGTCAGAAGTACTGGTGGGATGAGAAGACGGGCCGATTGACGCTGGACGACTGGAAATATGTCGATGCGCTGTATCGGTCGCGGATGGTGGATTTGCCGGGGAGTGGCCATGCGATGGTTCCCTGTGTTGATATGGCTAATCATGCGTCGGAAAGTGCTGTGAAGGCGCTGTATGATGAGGATGATCATGGGAATCCTATTCTGCAACTGCGACGGGGGAAAGAGTTGAAGACAGACGATGAAGTTACGATCTCGTGAGTTTGTTTTCTATTGGTTTGACGCTTGGATCTAGAGGAGCTTACGGATATACCTGAAGATATGGGGGAGGGAAGTCTGCGTCAGAGATGGTCTTCTCGTACGGGTTCCTCGACAGGGAGATGGGCGATGCAAAGCAGCTGTTCCTTGATCTCGACATTCCCGACGACGATCCCTTGAAGATAGCCAAGAAGATGTTCTGTAGACACGCGCCTGGGTTTAAACTAAGTTCGAACCCTGGTGCCACAGAACCACCGACTACTAGTTGGGATAGCCCGATTGTGTGGTGGGCCTGCGTCAACGAAGAAGATGGACTAAACTTCAAGGTGCTGCAAACGACCGACGGAGCCCGAGAGCCCAGAGCCACGTGGAAGGGGGAAGACATGGACCACCCCGATGCCCTGAAAGAAGTCTTGGCCGCGAATCCTCAGTTTGATATTTTCCAACTCCGAGCCGTGGTGACCATCCTGGAGCGATTGGAAACCCAGTTCTTCGTCCTGCGCCAGACCGAGCGCGTGGTATCGGAGATCAGTGAAGACGAGAACATGCGGGCCATCTTCCGGCCTGATGTGTTCAAAACCATCGTCAAACTACGGGAGCTGGAGTCGCAGCTGATGGAGAGGGGAATTGAGGACCTTGAGAGCCAGGTAGGTGTCTGAACCACGCTCTGGAACCTGATAGCTAATGCCTCTTATCTATAGCGACAAAACCTCATGAATAGCGAAGCAGTGAGAGCATATCTGAGCCAAGGAGAGGAGCAGGCTCAACCAGAAGAAGAAGACGATTTCTCCTGATATGTCTTGGCGAGAATAGAACCTGACTCGGGCAAGCCACCTGCTGTACACCATCATCCATAGCGTTGTGAATATTACGCGAGGCTATTATTAAGATATGCATAACTTCTGGGGCCTCCCCCAATGTCAACATACCAGTGGCCACCAAACAACTCCAAGTAGGTCGAGGATCTTTGGAAAAATACCCACCGCGGGGGACGATCACACAATCAGCCTTCCCCCGTACGGAGTTTAAACTGTAAAAAAAAAAAAAAAAAAACCCCGGGTTTAACTTTGGGGGCCCAAAGTAAGTTCGAGGGGAGGGAGGAGTCAGTCGGAAGACAAAGAACGCATCCAAACTACCGGGCCAAGAAAAAAAACAACACTAACCCCATGACGAATCTCTTATGACGTTGTCCAAGAGAGCATATTCCCCACTTCTGACGACTCCTTTACTGTTTTGGGGGAGAACCCCCTTTGGAACGGGAGTTGGAAACCTGTACCTAGGACACTGCCAAACTGGATTTAGTTATATTATGGGTCGGGGTTTGTAGGATGCGGCAAGGCGAGAGTTGGACATATCGGACCCCACGTGGATTGATTGACATTGCTGGGTCCGTCCTACTCCCTAGATGGTTAAAACAGGAAATGGAGAGACGGGTACGAAAAGAAAAGATATTAATCGATTGATTGGGTTACTGGAAAGAGTGTAGCCAATCTTGAACTGTCTTCTGTCAATCCATGCGGGTCTTCCGGGTCTTCAGGCACAGAGGTGGCTTCGGTAGATGGACTGGTGCAAGTACCCCGTATTCATAATCCATGCATCATCATCAAACAATCAATCAATCAATCAATCAATCAATCAACCCTGACCACTTGACTTTTTGGGTATGCACTACATAGTATTCTGCAGGTACTTTGTACAATGTACAAGGTAAACTGTAGCTGACAGGAAACTCTCTTCCAAAGACGGCAAAGGAAGGAAAGTAAATGCCGAATATTTCCAAGTATTTATTATGCATGAATTAGTATTTCTAAAAGTCTATTAATCTCTTTGTCTCCTGGATTGAACCACAAACTATCACCCCAGAACCAGCAACTGTATGAACCCAAATTGTATGCATGGTCAACTTTCCGGGAAAACGCCGAGTTATAATATCGTGTACTTTAATGATCTTCCCCGTGGGTAAGTATCTTTGGCTGCCATCACCCCGCGTGGGGTCTGATATCGTACAATAGTAATGTGGTACAGCTGATGATGATGATGATGATGATGATACTGATGCTGATGATGCTGATGATGATCATGGATTAGCCCCGCTGTACTCTAGTTGCGAACGGACGGGGAAGGAAGAATAAGAATCATAAAGATAATAATAAAAAGATCAAAACGATGAAATCAAGACGTGGCAATTGGCAAGACAGTAGAGTGGATGTGAAGAGTGGTCCAGCCAGACTCAACCAAACTCAACCAAACTGGGGCAGACGAACCTGATAAGGCAGTATGAGGGATTTCGGAGAAGAATCGGGAGAAACGTGGGGAAGAATCAGGTCTTGAGGTAAGTCAGTTGGGAAGATCGCCCTGGATACGCCGAGTGAATCCCGAGGATTTGCCTGAATGCGGGATGTTTCCACGTACCAGTTTCCACTGGAACCATTTTCTGCCTGTTCGGGTAATACGCCCCTATGGATAACTGACCTTGGTATTGGGATGTCTCAACATTGTGAGTACTGGTGTGTATTGTGAAGTTCGTGTTGTTGATTGTGTAGATGTCATCTGGATGGGGAGCATGATATTGCCTATTTTTATCAGATTTAGATTCCAAAGAATAATAGGTGGATTCGGTCAAGATTCGGGGCGATCGCACATCGCTTCCCAGGAGGTTCTCTGGATGAGACTCACCCTCAATCTAGTTGGAACTTGGATCACTGTTGAATCTGGTTGGCTTTCTGGAAGAAAAACAAAGAGGGAAAGGAGAAAGATGTTCTGGTTCGAAGATCCTCGTCACTGGGGCCGCTATGGTTGTTAAGCTGATCGACTGCAGATACCTACTGTAGTAGTGATGATTTTGATGAGTCGGTGTGGTTGGCTGCAATCTACTACTGCGTATTCAACAATACTCATGTTGTAACGTCGTTGGAGGAAGAATCTGGGGGGTTTTGACCATGATCGCCCGGTTCATCTCAGCTCTCGTGTGGCATCATGTCATGTTATTACGATCGCTCTCCCCAATAGTATATACTATATCATAACTCAAAAAGGTCATCAGCACACCGTTCAATCAGACATGCTCGATTTCAGTCTCACCGCATCCACCAGCTTATCCACTCGTGCCAACGGCAGACCCCAGATCCAGACGGGAAGACAGACCGGCTCTTTCTCCCTGTTTCATGCACCACTCATCCGCTGTCCGGTATAATCCGATATCACCATCCACTGACAGGTCAGACGAGAGGGGAATAACCGTCCGCCATAGTTGCCGAGAATAAGGTAAAGCAGGTCAATGACACAGAATAAAGTTACGCTGTTGAATTGAGATACGAGTGCCAATAGTTGGAACAGGCAGTCATTGGAAAGTCATTGGATGGACGGGGTTGATTGGGTTGAATATCGGCGCATGACTCCACATGATCCAACCCCACATATCTCCATTGATTATTTATTAAATTTTATTTTATTTTATTATAATCTATTATATGATAATATATTTATCTTATTATTTTATTTATTTCGATTGATGTGATTGATTCTGGCACATCCCAAAAAGTGACGGTTTCCGCCTCTCTCTCCCGCTTCCTCCTCTCTTCTCCTATATTATTCCCCGACTATCTGACTCGCTTCCTTCACTCTTCTCCTTTTCCCTTTTACTCCCCCACACTTACCTATTCCTTCCTTCTTCTATACTCCTCTTTCTACCCGTTCTTGAATCCGCTGTCGAATCCTCATCCTCTTTCCGACACATTTCTACCCGTTCGCTATACTTTGCGGGATTTTCTCTTTTTCTTATACTGTCCCGTTCGGCTACAGTGATTCCTTCCCACCAGAACGATCATCATCCGATTAGTTGACTTCCCACCCTGATAAGAAATCAGCTGTTCGATATCTTGTGCGGCAGCTGCACAGCAGCATCCAGCCAAAATGCCCGGCATTCTCCCTATGAAAGTTATCAAAGTCGGCAACAGTGCCCAGAGTCGCATCGCCCAGGCTTGCGATCGCTGTCGCAGCAAGAAGATCCGCTGTGATGGCGTTCGCCCGTGTTGTACGCAATGCGCCAACGTCGGTTTTGAGTGCAAGACCAGCGACAAGTTGAGTCGTCGCGCATTTCCCCGCGGCTACACCGAGTCGTTGGAGGAACGCGTGAGAGCGCTCGAGACTGAAGTCAAGGAGCTGAAGGACCTTCTGGACGAGAAGGACGAAAAGATTGACGTTCTCTCCCGAATCCACTCGTTTTCCCCCTCGTCACAGCAAAAGGCTAGTGCCGCCGTGCTCTCACCATCGCAGCCGGCTAAACTGCTGCCGTCCGATCCGAGCGAGGGCGTTATCCACGTTCCGTCGGCACCCGAATCTCGCGAAACGTCTGGGGTCCCCAGTGGTGGGGTATCAAGCACTCGAGGATTCAACGGTAATTTTCCCCAAATTGATTCGCTCTAACGCGAACATATGAAGAGGTCAGAAGTGTAGAAAGAAGCGGCTCGCTGATAGTTTCTAGATGTCTTCACGAACCGACTCATTGAATTGGGCCGGTTACCCTCAACGGTTTCAACCAAGGCTCTAACCACCTCTCCCGCCGTCCTCTCCCATTTCCACACCGATCAAGCCATCCAAACTGCGCCCCGACTGGTTTCCGACCAATTGATCAACATTTTCTTCCAGGAGTGGGCGCCTCTATATCCCGTCGTCCACCGCCCGACCATTCTCAAAGCCTATGAACAATATCTTTCCACCGATTCCATACAAGGGGGGAAGCATGATCTCGCGCAACTGAATTTGATTTTTGGCACTGCGGCTCTCACTTCAGGTGTAAGTATTGCATTTCCATGTCGGGAGACCGAACCCATGGCTCACCCGCTCGCCACCAGTCACGAACCAATCAAGATCCCACCTTCTTCGAAGAGAACTGGGTACCGACCCTGGAAACCCTCTCGAGCGATGTCTCCGTTCCGACGCTACAGTGCTTTGTCTTGGCCCAGATGTACTGCATGACACGGGGCGACTACAGCAGCCTGCTTCGCTACCGAGGGTTGGCTGTTAGCCTCTGCCAGCAGCTGAGACTCCACCAAAGCCAAAAGCGCCTGTCCTCGAACGCTCTGGCAGCTGAGACGCGCAAGAAGGTGTTTTGGTGTCAATATGTGCTGGATCGGTATGTCTCTCTACGACTCTGTTTAGACCCTCCAGGCTGACCTCAACCAGTTTCACCGCCGCCTTGACCGGTTTACCCGTCCTCCTCCGCGAAGGGGACATTCGCACCGAGTACCCCGAGGACATTGATGACGAAAATGTCACCGAATCTGGTTTCTTGCCTACGCTGCCCGGTGAATCCACCCGGATCTCCGGTGCGATCGCGTTGTTCTCCGCGTCGCGGATCTTGAACAAGACCCTGGAGGACTTGTACCCCGCCGACGGAGACTACGACATTCCCGTTTCGAAACTGCGGGCGCTCAGCGGGCAACTCGACAGCTGGGAGAAGAACCTGGCTCCCCATCTTCGTCTGGAGTTTTCGCAAGACAAGCCGAGCACGAACGTCACAAGTAGCCGGTCGCCCCTTTTGGTAGGTCCATTCATCCACAACTCGTGGTCTAGTAGGATCTCTTACTGACGGCTCTCCAGTCCCTGGTTTATTACTTGATCCGTTCCCTCATCCACCGACCGGCGGTGTGTTTTGGCGAGGAGCAAATCCGTTCGCCGTCCGTCCTGGCCCTGGCCGACTCGAGCAAGCACATCGTCCAGATCTTGCAATTGCTCGACGAGAGGCGTCTGTGTCTCTCGCTCAGCATCAGCCGCAAAGAGGTGATCTTCACCTCGGGACTGGGTCTCTTGTGGCAGAACGTCGGCCTCAAACGGGAGAGCAAATTGGTCAAAGAAGGCCAAAAGCTCCTTACGACGATCATCGAACTCCTGGAAGCCGTGTCCTCTCCGGCCGCGGCCGAGTTCAGCGGCATGGCCAGCGTGCTGTTTTCGCTGGACGGCAACCGGCGTCGCAGCTCCAGCAAACCCCAAAAGGAGATGTCACCGCCGACACAGCGGTCGTCCAAATCGCCTAAGAAACAACCGCTGGAGACGTTGAAGGCCCAGCTGATGGCCCACGCCGATCCGCAGCATTCCGTCAAGACGGAGTCTCACTCCCGCCGCGCCACGATCTCCGGGGACCGTCCCCCAACCGGACCGCGCCAGTCCCGGTCCAACACCTGGGCCGGCCTGCCTCCGGATCCCTTAGCCCACCCACCCCCCATGGCGGATCCCGCCTACTTCCCGCCCCATCCGTTCGGATACGATCCCTGCGCGTCGCTCTCCCACTCGGCGCCCTCCGACCCGGCGGCCCCGCTGACCATGTCAGACTGGGAAGTCGTCCTCGGCGACATGGACCGCGGCTACTCGAACATCTTCACAGGGATCTACGGCGGCAAGGAATGCGGCGAGGACAGCGGACCGTTCGCGTCCCTGACAGCCGAGTACGCACACAAGCCGGAGCACCTCCCAGCCTCCTTGCCCGCCACGGCACCCAGCGAAGCACAGGGCCTGTCGCCCGCGGCCTGGTCCGCCAGCAGCACAAGCGATCTCCCAGCGAACCACGCAGGACCGGCGCAGAGCGTGCTGAGCTTCTCGGACGAGAGCCTAGGCGGCGCGGACGAGAAGATGCCGTACAAGGATCATCACCTGCACATGTCGCCGGAGCAGGCCCATCTGATGGACCCGTTCCGCAACGTGATGGTGCCGACCGTGGACGAGGAGGTCGATGAGTTTGCGTTGGGGCATGGGTGGAATCGACGGCTGGCCGTCTAGACCGTGTTTTCTTATCTGTCTTTGATTGATTCTTTTTTCTTATGTTTTTTTATGATACCTGGACTTGGGAGTACGTGGGATATGGATTGGTGATATTTTCTTTACACATACGATAGTTTTGACTAGCAAGCCTGTTTATTCTTTTCTCTTATCATCCACAATCGTAAAAATTATCTTGTATTTTGATTATATAGACAGTCAGTACCTAGTAAGTGAGGACCGACAAACAGCCGCGCCCAGATCTCTCCCCCCCGCATCCATTTCAATCAAATCGGCCAGCCAATACGACGCTATCAGACCAGGCAACGGATCGATTGGCGAACCGAGCGGGGGAACGAACCCGGGCCATCGCTTGGAAACCAAGGTAATGTAATGAATGGCCTTGTTGATTCATGCAAAATTTACAACATACCTGATTTGTTGATCCTGGTTTAGGAGGCTGTTGTCGGGTATACTCGGATTATCTACCTGTGCATTGTCTCGGTCTCATCTTGTCGTCTTGGTTTGGAGTTGGATTGATGTGGCCTGAGTTGGCCTGACTCTGCCTTATGACGTCGTCTAAACAGTATGGATGGGTGCCTGAGGAGCCGTGCTACGGTTGCCAGATATCTACCAAATATGAAGCGACTTGATATATCCAACAAACATAGTATATATTAGCCGGACCAATGTTTACTACTCGGCCAGGGAAATCAAAGGAGGAAAAAACCGCATCCCATGTCACCCCAAGGCCCAGACACCGGGACGATTTTCTAGCTGCTGCGAAGCCTGCCAGGTCAAGAAGACGGAGCTGTGTCCTCCGACACTTGGCGGTTCGCTGAACTTTCTCTTTCTTGTTTGATTCACCGTGGATAAAAGGGAGGTAGGTATAGCTGGTTGGTTGGTGAAGGATCTGCGTGGTACTTTCTTACTTCCGTCGTCTGTATGTAGATTGGGTGATTATTGGGCTGATGGGTTGGCGTGGGGAGGGGTACTTGGCTGGACTGATTTCTCTAGATTATCGGAGGGTATTGGGGTATGATTCTGTATATACTGTATAGAGATGTATATATAATCCAAGGAAAGATTTGAATCAATTGATCGGATGAACAGGTAGAGCATATCATCTTGAGTGATACTCTGGTTGTAGAGCCTGAGGCGGCACATCGTCATCCGATCCAATTTCTCTCTTTTCCCCCACTTTCTCCGTAAATAAACAAAACATCAGCAATTGACCATTGAGTATAGGTTGGTTCGAATTCACACAAGTGTAGCACCCAAAGGTAACGAACGGAAGAAGAATTGCCTATTGTTGACATCCCGAAAACAGCCCCACCAACTCATCCTTCTTAGTTTTTCCCCCCCCACTTCTTCCTCTTCTGCTTCCACTGACCATCTGCCCCTCCATTTCTCTGGAGCTCCATACTCCGATTTCTTATTCTTCTTGATTATTTCTTCTTCCTCCCCCTCTTCTTCTTCCTCTCTTCCCTTCTCCTTCCTCATCCCTCCCCTTCATCCTTCCATTGTAGTTGTTGATCTCAGGTATGTCTACCCCTCATCTCATCATCAACATCATCATCATCATCATCATCATCATCACCCCACCATCACTCCAACTAACCAACTTCTTCAGACTCAGCAATCATGGGCTACTCCGATCTTGATCAGTTGGCTATCAACACGATCCGCCTTCTCGCGGTATGTCATTCTTCTCTCTTTCTTTCTTTCTCTCGCTCTGTCTCTCTCTGTATCCATCTCAAGAGATTCACTGCAATCCCTCGGTGTCATACCGGAGCTCCCTCCTATATCGGCCTCTTCCTCTTCTTCCTCCTTGCCGATGACGCATCAAATCGTCTAATCTCCATATCCTCTCCGGCTTCGGAAATGCCTCCTTCACCACTACAATCTCTCCCTCTCAATTAAAGAAATGGATACTTATAAACAGCTCTAGGTCGATGCCACCTTCAAGGCCAACTCCGGCCACCCCGGTGCCCCCATGGGCATGGCCCCCGTCGCTCACGTTCTTTTCAACAAGTTCATGAACTTCAACCCCCAGAACCCCGACTGGGCCAACCGTGATCGTTTCGTCCTCTCGTACGTGCTTCTCTTCTCGCTCCTCATCACCGACTCGATAACACAACTGACCAACGTGGTATAGGAACGGCCATGGCTGCATGCTGCAGTATGCTCTCCTGCACCTCTTCGGCTACAAGGTCACCATGGACGACCTCAAGAACTTCCGTGTATGTCCCTGTAAATTCCTTTTCTCTTGACTCAACACCTCTGATGGTTATCCAGCAAGTCGACAGCATCACCCCCGGCCACCCCGAGGCCCACGATACCCCCGGCATTGAGGTCACCACCGGCCCTCTGGGTCAGGGCTTCGCCAACGCCGTCGGTCTCGCCATGGCTCAGGCTCACAACGCCGGCGTCTTCAACAAGCCCGGTTATAGCCTCTTCGACAACTACACCTACATGTTCTTCGGTGATGGCTGCGCCATGGAGGGTATCGCCTCCGAGGCCGCCTCCATGGCCGGTCACCTGCAGCTCGGCAACCTGATTGCCATCTACGATGACAACCACATCTCCATCGGTATGATCCATCTGAAGGTGCCTCTCGTTTGGTGCACGCGCTAACTAGTCTTCCCAGACGGCGACACCAAGTGCGCCTTCACCGAGGACGTCACCAAGCGCTTCGAGGCCTACGGCTGGCACACCGTCTGGGTCAAGGACGGTGACAACGATCTCGAGGCCATCGAGGCCGCCATCAAGGAGGCCCGCGCGGTCACCGACAAGCCCTCCATGATCCGCCTGACCACCACCATCGGTTTCGGTTCCA
Organism: Aspergillus candidus; assembly: GCF_002847045.1. Taxonomy (NCBI): domain Eukaryota; kingdom Fungi; phylum Ascomycota; class Eurotiomycetes; order Eurotiales; family Aspergillaceae; genus Aspergillus; species Aspergillus candidus. The sequence continues at coordinate 102,331 of NW_020194057.1, read as the reverse complement.
AGCTCCAGGGCACCGGTGGTGTCCACGGCAACCCCCTCAAGGCTGACGACAGCGAGGGTGTCAAGGCCCGCTTCGGCTTCGACCCCAAGCAGTCCTTCGTCGTCCCCCAGCAGGTCTACGACCTCTACCACAAGCACGCCGCCGAGGGTGCTGCCAAGGAGCAGGAGTGGAACCAGCTCCTCCAGAAGTTCGGCGCCGAGCACGCCGCCGAGCACGCCGACCTCACCCGCCGTCTCTCCGGCAAGCTCCCCGAGGGCTGGGAGAAGAGCCTGCCCGTCTACAAGTCCACCGACGCCGCCGTCGCTTCCCGCAAGCTGTCCGAGACCGTCCTCGAGAAGATCCACGACGTCATCCCCGAGCTGCTCTCCGGCTCGGCTGATCTGACGGGCTCCAACAACACCCGCTGGAAGGACGCCGTCGACTTCCAGCCCCCCGTTCTGGGCATCGGCAACTGGGCCGGCCGCTACATCCGCTACGGTGTCCGCGAGCACGCCATGGCCGCCGTCATGAACGGTCTCACGGCCTACGGCGTCAACATCATCCCCGCCGGCGGTACCTTCCTCAACTTCGTCTCCTACGCCGCCGGTGCCGTCCGTCTGTCCGCCCTCTCCCGCGTCCGCGCCATCCACGTCGCCACCCACGACTCCATCGGTCTGGGTGAGGACGGCCCGACGCACCAGCCCATCGAGACCCTGGCCCACTTCCGTGCCCTCCCCAACTGCATGGTCTGGCGCCCGGCCGACGGCAACGAGACCAGCGCCGCCTACTACTCCGCCCTCACCGCCAAGCACACCCCCAGCATCCTGGCCCTCACCCGCCAGAACCTGCCCCAGCTGGAGAACAGCAGCATCGAGGCCGCCATCAAGGGTGCCTACGTCGCCGTCGAGGACCCCAGCGCCACCGTCACCCTCATCTCCACCGGCTCCGAGGTCAGCATCTGCATTGACGCCGCCAAGAACCTCAAGGAGAAGCACGGCGTCGCCGCCCGCGTCGTCTCCGTGCCCTGCTTCGAGGTCTTTGACGCCCAGGACAAGGCCTACAAGCTCCAGGTCCTCCCCGACAACATCCCCATCCTGTCCGTCGAGGCTCTCTCCACCATGGGCTGGGAGCGCTACTCGCACGAGCAGTTCGGTCTCAACCGCTTCGGTGTGTCGGGTCCTTACAAGCAGGTTTACGAGGTATGCCCTCTTTTTCTCCCTTTTCTTCCCTCGATGACTATATACTAATCTCTGGCAGAAATTCGAGTTCACTCCCGAAGGCATCAGCAAGCGTGCCCTGGCCACCATCGACTTCTACAAGGGCCAGCCCGTGCGGTCTCCCGTCAACCGTGCTTTCCAGCAGATCTTGTAAAGGGGTGATGGTTCACTGAATGAATTTTCTTATCTGTTTTATTTTCCTTTTATTTAAATTTTAAATTGTTGCACATTTGATGTCTGATTTCGAGTGACTGTGAAAAGTCCCTGGGAAAGTAAGTCCCCAAGGACCCGGGAAGAGTGGACGAGAGGACCATCTAGATGAATCTTTTTTAGAGGCAACAAAAGAATACCATGGGTTAATCTGTGTTCAAATGTGTTCATTGCGTGATTGATGACGTCTTGAGCGTAGAGATAAGTATGTAGATGGATAGGTATTAAAATACTCGATGTGGAAGATCAGAAAATACACACTCAGCAGCTGGACAGATTCGGAGTAGATTCGTATCTAGAGATCTCGAGATATCTGAGGGATGGGTTGTAGGCATAGACATATACTATAAGCCCAGTCAAACATGACGACGGTAGTCAATACAATTATACAGAGAAAAGAATTATAGATGAATGTATGTATGAAACATGAATCGAATAATCTCATCATCGTCAGATCGTCAGGAATAACGCGTCCCACGGGCGGATGCTTCTAGACTTGCCTTGCCTCCCACTTGAAAGATATGTAGAAAGGAAGAAAAAAGATATTAAATCAACACTGCTAGACATACTGTCGGAGAGACGATACCCATTCGTTCGAGGTAATGATATAAAAACATGATCTAATGGGCATTTATTGTTCAAACTTTTGTTTTTTTGGTTCGTTGGGTTCGTTATTTTTCATTGGTTTAAAAGATTCTCTAGTTCAGGAGCTTGCGGGCAAAGTTGGGCAGGATGAAGCTGGCACGGTGAACATCCGAGTTGTAGTAGCGGCAGAGACGCTCCTCCTCCTCGCGGGACCAGGAGCGGATGGGCTCGCGGACGTTGCGGGAGGCGTCCTTGCAGCAGACCATGAAGCCGATCTGGCCGGAGGGGTAGGTGGGGATGGTGGTGTAGGCGTATTCGGCGACGGGGAAGACCTCCTTGCAGGCCTTGCGGAGGTCGGCGATCAGGGAGAGATGGAGCCATTGGTTTTCGGCTGTGGTAGAAAACACGAAATCCAAACCGTTCCCATGCCGAGAGGCGAGGGGTGGTTTGGGACGCAGATTGGTTAGCTTGTGATTCTTAGGAGACTACGTGGACGAGTTGACAAAGAGGAGAGGCGAGAGAGGAGAGAAGAGAGAAGAGAGAGAGGAGAAGAGAGATACACGAAAGGGGAGGGGAAAGGGCATGTAATATATAGACAGGGCAATAAGAAGGGCAATAAGAAGGACAATAAGAAAGGCGACGAACAACCTTGTGTGGTGATAACACCCCCATCACGGAGCGCACCGTTCAGGAGCTCAAAGTAGGGCTTCTGGAAGAGGCTCTCGGCGGGGCCCTCGGGATCAGAGCTGTCAGTGATGATCACGTCGAACTCGTTCTTGCGAGCCTTGAGGAACTCGAAGCCGTCACCGATGTGGGTCTTGACGTTAGGGTGCTGGAAGCCGATGCTCATGCCGGGCAGGTACTTCTTGGAGACGCGGATGACGGCCTGGGGGGTCCGTTAGACTGGCTAGGGAGTGGGAGGGAGGTAGATGGAGATACCTCGTCAATGTCGCAGAGGATGGCCTCCTCGACGGACTCGTGCTTGACGACCTCACGGAGCACACCACCGTCACCACCACCGATGACAAGGACCTTCTTGGGGTTGGGGTGGGCGTTCATGGCGAGGTGAGTGATCATCTCCTGGTAGCTGTCGCGTGTCAGTGGAGGTTATTCAGGCTGAGAGTCGACGAAAACATACGAGAACTCATCGCGCTCGGTGCACTGGATGACGTTGTCCAGGACCAGGACGGTGCCGTAGTCGCTGCTCTCGAAGACGAGGACATCCTGGTACTTGGACTTCTCGTGGTGCAGGATCTGGTTGACCTTGAGGTTCATGGCCTGACCGGGCCACATGACGGACTGCTCGGAGAACCAGCCATCTGGAGGAGGATAGAGTCAGTGGGAATCCTGATTAGAATCTGGAGGAAACGATCCCGAGTCAATTGACCTCAGAGACCAATTCTGAATGGATGTTGGTGGGGGTTGACTCCGAGGCAACTGGCGAGTGGGATGGAGGGGTAAGAGAGGGGAGACTAACCCTTGATGGTGGGGTGGGTGATGTCGCTCATGGTGATGGAGGAGAACGGGGAATGTAAGGGACGATGAGAGAGAGAGAAAGAAGCGTGAGGAGAGGAAAGAAAAGAAGAGGAGGAGGGGAAGAAGAGAGGAAGAAGAGGAGGATGAAAAGCCGGGCGAAACAAGCGAAGAGAGAATCGGGCCGCCGTGTGGGTGTGGGGGAACATCAGATTTCTTTCCTACTTAATTCATCCCAGATAGCAGTCACTAGTGAGGCGTTTGATTCTTCTAATTGAGTTTAGTTTGGATTTTTTTTTTTTTTTCATGTTCTTCTTCCTTTCTATTACTAGAATCATGTTTTCTTGCATAAATTTCAGACGAGTGGGGGAAATGCAACCATTCAGCGTGGTCCGGATGCGGATGACCAGCCAGCGGTACTTTTACCCAATTCAGCCTAGAGATGTCTATCTCAACAGGATAAATAGAAGAAAAGAATAAAAAAGATGAAGAAGTACAGGAAGACCAATAAGATATAGAACGATCGATTGCTCTAATTAATGTACAGCGCAATCCAAACACGAGATTCCTCCCATTTATTCATCACCACCCTCGAGGAGACGACCGGGCTTGGATTGCAGGTAGTGGTTGCTGAACATCGTTAGTCATTATACCAACTAATTGTACAACACTTGTACAAAGCATATCAAGAAGAGAAGAGGGGGGGAAGAAAGAGCATACCGCTCAGTGGCCCAGTTCATGGCGGCGTAGGCGGCAACGAACGGAGGAACGACATAGAGCACCTGGGCCTTGCAGCGACGGAAGGTGTTAAAGATGGCCGCGTTGAAGGCACCGGCCAGCGGGCGCTGACGGTTGGGCGACAGGGAGTAGGTCGCGATGCGCTGGGGGGTAGGGCAGCCTGGAGTCGATCGTCGATCAGTATGTGTTTCCAATTCCATCTCTACGCCTCAACCCTCGCAATGAGCCTCGCAACGAGCCTCGCAATCGTAGCATAGCGTCGAACCCATTCCTCACAAACCCAGGGTCCAATTGACCAACTGCGGTTGGATGTTCGGGATTGGTGGTTCGGAGCGATACTCGATACTCGCAAGGGTCGTCGGGTCGACGGTCGACGGTCGACATTCGTTCACGGAGTCGTCTTTCGAGGACACTTACCAAAGGCACCCCAGCCACCCATGAACCTGAATCACCCAATGATTAGCCCTTTGTATCACTCTAGCGGATAGATTGAGAGTCGCGAGAAAGGCCAATCCAGTAACCCGACGTCTCCGGTCCAACAGGGAGAGACGCCGACCGGTCGACTGCGGTGGAGAATACTCACACTCCGTTCTTAGGATCAATAGAGCCAGCACCCATGATGAATAGTATTCTTGGGGATTGAAGAGAGAAAAGGAGGGCAAAGTAGTGGACAAGAGGGTAAAGACAGACCAAAAGACCAGAAGGAAAAGGCGAGGTTAACACTGTCGGGCCAAAACGGCAGAGAGAGCGAGGTGAGCCTTTCCGCCTGGAACTAAACCCGATCGGGACCGCAGCAAAACCGCTCGGAACATCATCTTCTCCATCCTCAATTCCACCTTCATCAGATCTCTCTCTCTCTCTCTCCCCTCTCGCCCTTCTCCTCACTACCTCCCCCCCCCACCCTCCCACCTCCACCTCCATCCACCATGTCCTCCCGCCTTTCTACCTATCTCTTCCGGCTCGGTGTCCCCATCTTCCTGGGTACCACCGCCATCCAGTCCTCCATCTACGATGTCCGAGGTGGTACCCGTGCCGTCATCTTCGACCGCATCTCCGGTGTGCAGGAGAAGGTCATGAACGAGGGCACGCATTTCCTGATTCCCTGGCTGCAGAGGGCCATTATCTACGACGTGCGCACCAAGCCGCGTAACATCTCCACCACGACGGGGAGTAAGGATCTGCAGATGGTCAGCTTGACGCTGCGAGTGCTGCACCGTCCGGATGTGCCCAGGCTGCCAGCTATTTACCAGGTACCCCTCTGTCTTTTGGAGTTTGAAGGAGAGGCATAAACAGAGATAGAGGAGCTAACGGAATAGTCCTACGGCACCGACTACGACGAACGAGTCCTCCCCTCCATCGGCAACGAAGTCCTCAAAGCCATCGTCGCCCAATTCGACGCCGCCGAGCTCATCACCCAGCGTGAGGCCGTGTCGAACCGCATCCGCACCGACCTGATGAAGCGCGCATCGCAGTTCAACATCTCCCTGGAGGACGTCTCCATCACGCACATGACCTTCGGCAAGGAGTTCACGCGCGCCGTCGAGCAGAAGCAGATCGCGCAGCAGGACGCCGAGCGCGCCCGCTTCATCGTTGAGAAGGCCGAGCAGGAGCGCCAGGCGAACGTCATCCGCGCCGAGGGTGAGGCCGAGAGTGCCGATATCATCAGCAAGGCTGTCAGCAAGGCCGGTAGCGGACTGATTGAGATCCGTCGCATTGACGCCAGCAAGGAGATTGCGCAGACGCTGTCCAAGAACCCCAACGTTACTTATCTGCCGGGGAATGATGGCAAGGATGGGGGTAAAAGCACCAGCTTGCTCTTGGGGTTGAGGAGCTAGTTTTTTTTTTTTTTTTTTTTCTTATTTCTTTCTTTCTTCTTTTATTTCTTTCTGTTCACGATTCTGCAAAGTAATTGATTGACTGGATGGGTTGGGCGTCGCATCGATTTCACTTTATGTTCAAACACCTGTAGCAATATCACTCCTCGCTCGACAAGCCTGATTACCACTTCGATTTGCGTATGCTCTATATATAATCATATCGACATGAAATAAAATAAAATACCCACAACCAAACAACAAAATAGTTTTAAACCCTCCGATAAAGATGCACCTGAAACCTCATATCCTCCAACCCGGCCCCCTCCCCAACCACGTAGCTCAACCGACTCGCCTCCCGCCTCCACCACCTCGAATCCCTCGAATACACCCTCTCCCACTTGCCCCCCGCAACAGACAGCAGCGCATGATCCAGCAGGAACTTCATCGGGTAGCGCCGCTCGGGTGCGCCCTCCTGATCACCGCTGCCATCACCGGATGACTGACGCGCCAGCCGCAGCGTGGAGTAACTGCCGGGGCTGTCGACGACGAGGAGGAGAGAGCCGGGGTGGACGAGGTCCGTGATGCGCAGGAGGAGGGACGTGGCTTTTGCCATTGAGGTGGAGAAGAGTTCGTTGAGGGTGAACATTAGGGTTATTATTGTTGGGGTTTCCTTTTTGGTTGTAGGGGTGGTGGTGGTGGTAGAATCGAGAGAGAGAGAATCAAGTGAGAGGGTGTTGTCGTCGTTAAAGCAGAGAAGACTTTTGAGTTCCTCGTCGGGTATAGAGAGTATGTCTGCGCGACGGAAGCGGACTTGAAAGTCATTGCCCTTCTCTTCGGCCTTCTCCTCATTCTCCTGCTGCTGCTCCTGCGGACCAGAGGCACCAGTAAACCTCGCCAAAGGCGCAGGATGCGACCTCCCACTAGGAACAGCATCAGAGCGCACAGCGGAATCCAACCTGCGCACAACACCAGACCAGTCGGCAATATCGACAGCCGTGACAGCCAGACTTGGCCTTCCACCACCACTCTCAAACTCCCCTCCAGAAGAAGCCCCATTCACCAAATCCCTCATCGCAGCAGCAAGCGCAACAATCTCTGCTCCAGCGCCGCCGCCTAGACACACTACATGCGTTGTCGTCGTATTCACCCCAGCAGTACCACCACCACCATTAGCAGTAGCCTCAGCAGAAGTAGCAGCACCAGAACCAACAGCACGACCAGCAGAATCCAAAACCCCCCAAAACAAGCCCAACAGCCCCCTAAACAAGCCCGCATACCCCAACGCCCTCGTCGCGCTCCAGCGCAGGGCATAAGCGCGCAGCAGGTCATCGTCTGCGTCTGTGAAGGCGGAGTCGAAATCCCTGTTGTAGAGGTGGGATTTGATGGTTTGGATGAGAGATTTTGTGTTGAGTGTTCCATCTGCTGGTTCTGCTTCTGCTGTTGCAGGACTCTCTGATTCTGTTGTTGCTGTCGCTGTAGACTCTGCGCCTGCTTCTGCCGTGCCCGCATTCTCCAGGGAAGAAGCAGTCACATCACGACTACCTGTCGTACCGGTTCCACCGGCCCCATCCGAATAAAGCAACGCAGATTTGAAGACATTAAGCAAGAGCTGCTGCAGGGTAATCGGGACAGTCTCGGCGAAAAGATCATCATCATCTTTGGTGTCTGCTTGTGGCTCCGCAGGGCTCGTCGCCTTCTTGTCTTTCTTGAGATGATCGCGGGGTTGCTGAGGTAGGTGTTTGGGGGGTTTGGCGGGGGCGCCGCCTTTGTGTTTTCTTTTTGGGGGGCGCATTGCCTCTTTTTCTTTTTCTTTATATATATATATAGTTTTAATATATGATTTATATATGTTTGAGGATATATATGTTGGATGTATTTGATGGACTGGTATGGTAATTATGTTTCGGAAGAGATTTTTCAAGGTGGATGATGATGGCTCGGCCCGTGAACGTATCCGTCATTCTTTACTACATTCGCTACTACGGAGTACTATGCATTCTTTTGATTACAGCTGTACAAGTAGGTATATGTAGTCATACTGGTGAATTGTAGTCAGACTGATAAATTGTTTGTAGTCAGACTGTATTGTATTCAGACTAATGTAGTTGTCACTACCACCATCTGATCTCCACGCCGATCCCCGTACTCTCAACAATCAAGGAAAGAATGATCCCACCAGGATACATCTGACAAGGCCAAGTTAAATCCATGCCATGGCGGTCCATAATGTAGGTAAGTGGACAAGTGATCCATAACAAAAGATATGGGAAAAGATAAAGATATCAAGGAAGGGCTCAGAACGAATGCAGAGAACGAAATGCTTGTCCATCAAGTGTAATCGGACATTAACGAGAGTCGAGAATAATAGAAGAAAAACACAGAGCATCATACATACTCTTACGCTTGAAACGACATACCGAGAAAAAACGAAGAAGTGAAGAAAAAGAGATTCGTCAGACCCAAACGAGAAAAGAAGAAAGGCTGGACTGAACAGGAAGATAGAAGGGTCTCGGAAATAAAAAGTGAAGTGAAACGAAATTAAAATGAACAATCCGCCAAAATACCATATCGAAGAAATCGTAATCCAGATGGCTATTTACACGCACGAAAAACGTCCCAGAATCTGGAGAGCGCTCAAGAAGGCCGATCTTCGTGGACCGTCCGCTGGGACGACGGCCGATCCTTGTCTTTCGTCCGCCAGAAGTGCATCAGACGGCTGATCCGGCGACTCTTCCGTTTGGCCTTGTCAGGCTCGTCCCCCGGCGGCTTCTCCTCATGACGCAATTTGCTCCGTTCTGCGTTCGGGCCCACCACCAGCTTAGATAGGCTGGCAAAGCTCGATCGCTTCGAGGAGTTGGCCTGGCTCGTGCGACGGGGCACCGTGGCGGAAAACGACGCCGAGCGATCCGTCGACAGCCGCCGTCGGGGGAAGAAGCTGGCAGAGAACCGGTTCAACGTGTTCGTCATGGTGGATGCGCTGCTGGTGAGCGACGGGACGTCGTCCGACGACGCGTGCGGGAAATCCATGTAGGGATTATGCGACGGGTTGGAGAACTTCCGGTCGGTGGATGACGTCGCGATCGATCGAGGGACGTCGGAGGAGGAGCCGGTGAGGATCGGCGACGGGAACGAGGAGTTGGAAAGGGAGGCGCCCTGGAGGGAGAAGTGCGGGATATTCGGCGGCAACTCGAGCGGAGAGGTGATCGGTCGACGGTCCGCCGGTGCAAATCGCGGGGAGACATCCGGACTGTGTGGGATCGGCATCCGCCGGAAATGGTCCAACGGGGCGTCAGTCGGAGCCCGCGGGTGGCCAACAAACGGATCCTTCACTTCCGGGGCGGGATCCGGAGCCCTCGAGCTGGCTGGTCGCATGGACATCTGGGCGTTCCGATCGGGTCGGACACTGGGCTCAAGAACCTCCGCCGCCGCCGCCGTCTCCCGCGTCGGGGTGCCTCGACCAGCGTCCGGGTCCACTGGCTCGGTGGTGGGCCGATGAGCCAGCGTATCGGAGCTGTCCCCGCTGTCCTGGGAATGTCGATCGCTCTCATCGGTGGAGGAGAAGACGGGGTACGATTGGGCGCGCCCCCGGTCTTCACTCTTCTTGGGAGATGCACTCGTGGCCGCCAAAAAGGCATCCTCCTCTTCTTCGTAGAACACGTCCGGATTGTCCAACGAGGGGTTGTTGGCGAGCCGGCCGCTCCCCAGGAAACTACGGTCGAAGGGGGGCATTTCCGGAGCACTCTCGGCGCGCCGATGATAACGCATCTCCGGGCCAATGAACTCTCCGCGACGCCCTCCACTGTACATCCGCTTCGTCGCGGCGGAGAATCCACTTTCCGCTCGGTCCTTGCGCATGTCGGGCGTGTTGAAGGGGCCGAGCGCCGCGTCCAAGTCGATGATCGGGCTTAACACATCACGCTGGGGCTCGCTGTTCTGCTCGTAGAAACTCCGGGGCTTCCACGCGGTTTCCAACGAGGGCGTGGGTTCGACGACGTCCTCGGTGGACGAGGAGAGGGACCCGGGCCCGTCGGGACGGGTGGGTGTCCGCAAGACGACGGTGTTGTCGTCGTCAAAATCCACATCCAGTCCCGAGCCGACATCCGAGTTGGTCCTGGTGAGCACCGGGGGCGGAACCGGTTTCGACCCCAGATTCGTTTTCGGCTGCTGTTTCTTGCCTTTGCTCTTGCTCCTCGTCAGGATGGCTTCCGCCCACGAGCGCACCTTCTTCTGTCGCCGCTTCGCTTTGGAACGCTTCTTGGCCGTGCCGGCATCCAGATCGTGCTCATCCTCGGATGCATCGGAGTGGCCGTCGTCGGACGAGGAATGCCTTGACGAGTCCGTCCAATGGTGATCATCCTCCGTCATGGCGTAATTCTTCCGCAAGGCGGCCTCGAGAACCCCCGAGGACATGCTCTTCCGGAACCGAGAGTGTCCCGCACCGGACAGTGGCCGTTTGGCGCGCGACTCGTTGCTCCCGGGTTCATTCGGACCGAACCAAAAGGATGCATCTGCCGTCCGGGGCCGGGGTCTCGCCTTATCCGCCCGCGATGGTGTCTTGTCGCGAGCGGGCAAGGAATCTAAACTTCTCGTCGGCAATTCAGGACGGACAGTATCAGAACTCCTGGATTCCTTGGCCGACACGCCCTCATCAGCCTCGATGGGCGGGCTGTCCCCAGGGGACTCGGGCGGATCATCCGGCGGGTACGGGGGCAACCTCCCGTCGACCAGGATCTGTGGCGAGGTGGGCGGCGTCACCCGTTGATGGAGGCTGGGACCCGCGTAGGAGACGGGTCGGGTGTTCTCGCCGCCCGTCGTCTGTGATTGGACCGGGTCCGCCGGGGTCGATGGTGCGCTCCCGGCGGACGGTTGGATGTTGAGCGCATTCTGAATCGCCGTCAAATCGACACTGGAGACGGCGGCGGAACGGCGGTGGTCATGTCGACGGCGGCCCGCGCCACCGGCACTGAATCCAGGTCCGGGGGGAGGGAAAGTGGGCGGTGGTTGGGGAGGTCGTTCGTCCTTGGGCGGACTCCCTTCCCTCTGCCCCCGACTCACCAGGTGTTCCCCGCCGACGAATTCGCTGCATCGGCGGCGATGACCGGCGCCACGATTCGGAGCAGGCGCGGACAGGGATGGTTGGCTGGTATGCGCGGATCCGGGGTTGAAGGAAAAGGCCGGAAGGGCGGGACGACTCGTAAGCTGGGGATTCGGCTGCGGAGGGTCGTCCGGTGCGCGGGCGGGAAAGACGAACGGCGGGTTGGGCAACGGGGCAGACATGGTGAGGTTGCGGGAGTGTCTGCCAGGGGAATGTGCAGGAGGGCCCATATACTGGGCGAAAGCGGAAGCAGAGTGCGGCTGCGGAGGGAGGGAAATCGAGGTCATAATTATCGTTTGTCGGGTCAGATCAATCCTGGAAGTGAACAATCCCACCAGACCAGACACAGGGACCCCCAGACCACAAAGGCTTCCCGAGAGAGGGAGGGAAGTGGATGGAAAGCCGGAGATCGCCTGGCGGTCGTCAAAGCCGCAAGATTCCCATTGATTAAGCGGACGTCAAGCTACACAGCCCAATCACCGAGTGTCAAACTCCGGAGGTGTACAGAGATGCGATTTTAACGGGAGAGGAACGAAGTGTCCACGATAATGGTGATAATTAAATTGAATCAAAAAAGGCCTCCTCGACTGTACAGGGGATCAACTGTCGACTGGATTCCAAGGGGGACGGGCAGGCGACACGGGGAGAACCGGTTGGGTTGACGGGGGTTTCTTCTTTTTTTTTTTGGTTTCTTTCGTTCTTTTTTTGTTCTTTTTTTCTGATTTAATTCTTCGATAGTCGAACCGGACAACGCGAAAGTGAAATTCAAAGTTGGAAAGGAGCGGACGGCCACGGACGGGCCAAGGCAAAAGGATACTGGAGCGGGATGCGGAAGTCGAGAGGGGGTCGATAACGGGAGTAATGAACGAGAGGGAAAGCGGATGAAACCACTTAAACAATAGGAATGATAAAAAAGGGTTTGGAGAAAAGAAGGGGGAAAAAAGAGAGACGAGAGGAAAATACGGAGGGAGAGGGAGGATCAACCTGGAGGGGAAGAGAGAGAGAGAGGGAGGGAGGAAGAAGAGAGAGAAAGAGAGAGAGAGGGAGAGAGAGAGGAGAAGAGGAGAGGAAGATGAAGTGAGGTCGTAGGAGGGAAGAAAAAGAGACCTCCAGGCTCAGGAAGTTCAGGAGGAGCAGAAGGCGGCAGTGAACCAGAAACCAAACCTTACTCGTGGGGGATGGATGGGATTGGTGGGATGGTCGGGAGGGGGCCATTTCAACGATACCGATACCATCTAGGACGGTAACTTACACCACCTTGATCATTACTTTTTCTTCTCCCTCATTAAGGCATCTCATATCATTCAATACAATGGAGTACTACTAGGGACCACATATAAATTAGGTATAGTCCCTTAGATAAATAGGTAAGGTATCTTCCGAACTAATCTATCTCATTACTCAAGATGAGAATCGCTCCATTTTAGTCGTCTCCTCCAATTCCCCTGATGACTCCCGTTTCAATCCCAGATTTCAATATCCTACAGATGGTTCTTCATTATTCACAGATTAAAAAGTATCGACAGGAAGAATGTAAAGCATCGATGGTGTAACCACCTTACCCCATACCATACATATCCCCCTTGATTGCAGGGCATCAAACCAGCAAAGTTTGGGGTATCGAAATCTCGCTTCAAAGGCCCCGGTGGAGCTGGCCGAGCGCCACCGCTAAACCAGACCCAGTAACTTCCCCTGGACGGGCAAGACTGTGATCCCTGCAATGCGACAAGAATAGAACGCTTGATTTCTTCTCATCTGGTGTCCATTCTTTGATTGATGCATGGATGAGAGAACGCATCTGTCAATCATTTTCAGAAAGGTGGTCTCGCAATTCCAACTTAAGTTATTATCTTCTTTATCTGGCACAGTCGATCCCCGGATCGGTCCCTCAGGCCCCTGTTTGGTCGAGTCCCCAAAGGGGCCACCGAACCGGAGATCCTTTCCAGTTCCTGAACGAGGCAGCGCCAAATAGTCTGTTCATAAAGATAGAAACTTATATATGGATCAATGGTATTGTACTATCTATAATTATACTGTTTATCTTCTTTCTCTTTCCATCCATATCTGTATTCATCTGTATTTTCTTCTATTTCTTATTTATTGATTGATGAATGGTATTATTGAATATGGTATTATTGATTATCCACCCTGAACTCCCACCCAATTGGCAGGAGACGAACATGCGAGTCATCGCCCGCTGCAAGTCCAGCCGTGAGAACAGTTGGCCAGTTATATACAATTTTGTAAACCTACATTACAACCACCTTAAGTACACCAATACGAGGACGACAAACTCAAAATCAAAGACCTCCCACGCCTTGGGCCGAAACTTGTCCCCAATATCGGTCGCATCCTTACAGTGCTGGGCACTGGCAGCAACTCTATGATCCAAACCAGTTAGACCCGTCTGATTGTGGAATCAGACAGCCAAGGGACGTCAATAGCCTTGATCCCACGCAAGGGCGTCCTCGATTGTGTCTAAGCCAGTCATCCACAATGCATTGTCTATCTTACTGAGAAGTTTAAGCTATGGGTAGGTATCTACCAGGCTAATATAGATCTCACCTGCCTTGCCAACAATACCGACAAACCATCCCCTACTAAATGACATCCATTGTTGCCACATATCAATCATCACCACGGGGTATTTGATTATATTACTTTATAATAAGCACTAAACAACCCCCCAATACATAGAAGCACGTCACAGAATATGAAAATGATCAAGTCCCCACCAACCGACGAACTAGGGAAATCACCTCCCTTCCCGAACCACGGTTCACCATGGGGAACGGAATTGTTCTGCCTTCCCTCGTCTTTCTTCCCTCCCGATCCATACGATGGGATCCGTCAAGTGGAGGCGGATATCCATTTCTTTCTGTCCCCTCCGTCATAGGCAATATTATATGACGATGTTTTTTGGCATTTTATTAATTCCATGGTGGGGCGGATGGGAGGGTTTTCCGGCGAACTCTGGTTTATTTGATTTCTGTCTCTGTTAATCTATTAGTATTCCAATTTTATGTCATTAGATTTTATTTATCCCCTTTCGCGTTTATCACACCTGTCATGTTCGTCCATGGACTGTCCACTTCCACTCTAAATCTACATTCAAACTGCTATCTATCAACAAGAGTATGAATGTCAAGATAAGACTTCTACATAAATATTCTACACAGTTCTATTAAACAACCACCCTCACCCATAGCCCTACAGTACCATCCTCTAAGGTATCCCATTCTCAAGAAATCCGCGGGAAAGTAGATAGTATACCGGTAGAATCCGGTCCTCACGGACGATCATAACAATGCGCATGTTTCGGATGTCGGCGGCAACATGACAGGATGATGATCTGGCGTGTGATAAGTATAATATACAACAGGTATAGATTATAGTGTAGCCGATGCCGAATGAATGTGAATGTCAGGGGAGGTAGGTATAGATTATATCCTATATACCGGGTCCGGGTCCTGCATGTGATGATCAGTGGACTTGAGGGCATTGTCCAGTATTCTGTGTAGTAGGTAGCCACGCAGGTATCAATGGTATTATATCTGCTGAAATCAACGGAAGTAGACAGTATATCTCAGGCTTATATCATAGGAACCAAGCTGGGCTTCGAGTTTGCAATTCTTCTGCTTTCTCTAAGCAGGTGCAAGATAAGTCATGCCAAGTGGAAGATTAATACAACTCTCTACAAGACAAGACTACGAACAATCGTACAACTAGATTTAGACTCCAATGACACAGAGCACTTGAATAGTAAGTAGGTAATCAATCAATCTAGATAGAAACAAGCATACCAGATGAAAAGGTTAATCCTCTCACTCAGCCACGAAAGTAACATCCAACTCACTCTTGATTGAATTGAACAAGTCTATTAGTCAAATTAAAAGACAACGCATAGACCAGGATGTTAGCCAAATCCAGTCCACATCTCTTATCACCCCATCTAGCAATACCCCAATACCCAGGCTAACCAAATGTCAACCACCTCACTCTGGACTACTACAGTCGTACCTGGCATAGAGATGACTCTCCTAATATAACCACCAATACCAGCCAGCACATAAACTGAACCAATCTAAACTGAGACCCCACTGCAGAATGCAATCTAGACACCGCGACTGATAGGTCAGTCCATCACCCTAACAGGGATTATTCTCTGGTGCCTCCCACCTAAGGTACGTACATACCTAGTAGGAGAGCAGGGGCCGGGGGTATACCACGTCTCCGATTCACCCCCCAGATGAAGGATACTGACTAGTTACCTAGTTACTGTAGTCGACCAGGATCGGAAGCGGGATGCTAGCTTCCGCTCGTGAAGATCGCTTAATGGGTACTAAGCCAGCTTCTATCTCTAAGTGAGATAAGAGTGTGCACTGCAGGCTGCAGGGATGTGGGAAGGCGTGGTGGTTAGTACCTAGGCGGTATCCCCATCCCGCCATGCATAAATGAGTCTACAGGTGAAGGCTGGCTTCATGTAACCGTTGAGGGTGGCTGCATTCAGCGGAATGACTATTCGAGGAATGTGCTGGATAACAGGTGGGTAGATAGTAGATACATATTGGGACTATTTATGTAACAATATGTTGCATTATGTACGACCTGGATGCCGGCATACATAGAGCAAACGGAATCCAAGACAAAGAAACGACGATAAAACAAGACATCTCACTCCATCGCAAGCAGAACGCCATCGCTTGAAATATGAATCAAAGAACAGAGTGATAACCCCCACCAATGCTCTGTATTATTCTGCCGGTCACGTTTCCACAGCGCCAGGGGAGATGGCAAGGATGACGACGAGAGCCGCGATAATCAATGCAGCAGCTATGAACGCAATGAGAGCGACGCTACCGCGACTCGCGGGGAACTTCCCCCGGATGATCCAGTACTGGCTCTCAAAGTAACGATGGAACCCGACCAGGAGAATCACAATGGCCACACCGATGAACGTCGTCCCCAGCGGCTTCCCTATACTCCGCAGTCGCTCGGTTTTCGACGCGACTTGAAACGACGCGGTATCGTACATCTCGGGCGACAGGAGCGGGGAGAGACCGGCGTGGAGCGGAGCACTGGCCTGCGCCGCCGACGTACTTCCATGGGAGGTGTTCAGTCGGAAGAGCTGGGTGATGGCTATCCCTATGGACGCGAAAGCAAGGGAGGTCCGCAGCCACGCGAGAAACGTTCGCTCTAATCGGCTGTCAGCAAGGCGATCTGGCGATCCGGCAAAGCAAGTACGCACCTAACGCAAGGTGGTCTCGAGCGACGCTCCCCTTATTTTCTAGCTCGAGGCTCCCATACCGATCCGCCACGCGATGATACCAGGAGTGACGGGCTTCAGCCGAGTCGGTCGGAGAGTCCGGATGTGCCGAATCTGGCGCCGTGGGCTGTCGCTTCAATTGGCTGTTCCTCGTTTCCGACTCCCGATTTCTCAGCCCTTCGGTCGAATTATAATTTCGCTGCGAGACCCCGTTGCTCACGATCGGGGTCACCTCGTTGACGGACGGGGCGAGCTGGCCAGGCGCCGGTGCGCCGGCATAGTTCTGCGAAGCCAAGGGCGATATGCGCGGTCGGCTGCTGCGAGACGAATGGGAAGACGAAGATCGATGCGAAGGAGGTGCAGTGTTGACCTCTCTAGCGTAAGGCTCGGTCAAATCAGAGGATTGCATGATGGCGTGCTCGCCAGCTCCGCAGGGGGTTGTTCCAGTGTAGGGACAATATCTATCATGGGATCTGAAATAGGATCGTGAGATAGGTCGGGAGGGGGGGTCTATGAATTTACCCCAGCTTTCGGGTGCTGCGGTGGAGATCTTGGGTCTTGGTTTTACAAAAGAGCCAAATTAGCAACCCACGTCAACCGAGAAAAAAGGGAATAGGGGGGAGACAAAGAATTGAGGGGGAACATACATGCAACAAGATATGGGACAGGAAGGATCTATGTGGTCCCCCACTATTTTAATAGAGTATTTGAACCAGCTGAGCCGACTGCACTGTGACGCCAGAAAGGGACCTGTTTTATCCGATCAGTTCGCTCGCAATTTTCGTCCGTCATAATGTCACGCGCTCCCAATTCGGCAGACGGTCTTCTCCCCCGCTAAGCCCGTTTGGGATTACATCACCGTCGATCACATGAGGATCAGTGCGGCAACGCTAAGTCGGATCGAGGAATTGCCGTTGCTGATTGGAGAAGGCGGTCGGAAATCTGCTTCCTCTGAACAAGCACACCGACGGTATGGCAGGCAGATGACTACCCCACACACCAGTGAGATGAACAAGTACTGCGACTCGAGATGATCAAGTGACTAGGTAGGTTTGGATGATTAGGTTGGGTGATATGCAAGATGACTGGATGTTCTGACCCGCAGGACCGTCCGAGCTTCACATAACACTTGGATTTACAGTATCGTTTCTATCGCTTACGAAGGAGATATTGATGTGAAGAGACGTTAGCCTACTCGTGCGCAAGTGATATAACATAGATCTTGAAACCCAATGTTTACGGAAGCGATATCTACCAGGAAAACTCACCTCTCATCCAACAGTACCTCTATACGAGACAGGACAAGACAATGAACCAAACGGCGATTAACCACCTTAAGGGGCCTGAACATCATAGTCAGCATCAAGTGTGGGGATCGCGTTTCCCCCACGGGACAACAACATGGACATAGCCCTCATCGACCGTGTCATCATCTCCCGAATCACTACTGGGCCAGGCGATCTCGTGGAGCCTTTCCTCCGCAGCGAAGACAGCATCGACGTCGTTGCCCGAGGGAGCAACGACCTCTAGCAGAAGACCACCCTTGGGGGCATCTTGGGGGAAGGCATGGACGGTTGCGAGCCTGTCTAGCGTGTCTTGGACCGCGGCGTAGTAGATGGCCTGGTTAGAAGGGGCGTCGGATTTAGCGATAGACACCAGTGGGAAGTGGACATACAGAATGGGCGACATCTTGCTTTTTTCTGTTGCTTGCCTGGTTGTTTGGTATGTTTTGTTGCGGTTGGATAACGATAGGCTGTTCTTTAGATTGGAGGATTGAACTGGCCAGACGGAATGAGAAAGCAGTTGCTGATGATTCTACCAGACAGACGAATATCCATGCGACGACATGGCGTATTTATATCCAGGGCAGGACGTGCCCCAGATAATTGTCTTTATCAAAGGGATTCTTGACCATTCTCGATGGAGCAATTATCATTGTCGAGTCGACGAGGTATCGCTCCAATCATCCCTCTCCATAGTCAAACCAAGACCAAACCAGCAGATAGCTACGATATTTCTTTCAATGGCGTTGTCGACAATAAAGAAAACGAGACAAAGCACTACACAAACTCCCTCTATTTTTTCTACCGTCTTTGTCACGACACAATTGTCCGTTCTTTGTCGCATTACTTTGTAACACGACCTCTAGCATGGAATTCGAACTAGAATACTCGGCCATTAACTTATAGTGTTGACAACTCTTCTGTACCTTAGGACATACACCCACATTCCCCTGGACCGGACTATACTAAACTGCAGACAACTTCATAAAGATAAATACCACTTTGACCGTGGAACCGCATCGTGCTTTGTCTTCGACTAAAAGGTATACACTTCTGTACTGCACACGATAGTTTGCCTCAAATCCAAGGCATAAGTCACATGACCATACCCAAAGTAGCAAGCGATCGCCATCCCGTGCTTAACCAACTCCACCTACATGAACATATCCATAAATCCTAGACCAAGTAGCAACGCCATCCATCATATCCTCACGCAATACAATACCCCACCTCTCCATACCCTCTCACAGCTAGATAGAAGAAGACCCAAGCAAACAAAAGAGAAGAGGGGGAAAGAAAAAAAGAATGGCGGGAGACGAATACTCCACCGGCGGAGGCGGCAAGCTCAAACTCAAGTCGAAAGTGCACGACGGCCGGGTAGACAAGAAGAGCAAGAAGAAGAAGCAGAAGGAGAAGAGCAAGACGGAGAGTGCGTCTGCTACGCCGGAGGGAGTCGCGAGTGACCAGGGGAGGGGGTTGGCAGAAACGACATCGACAACGATAGCCACGACGCCGGGCGGGTCGAAGAGTCCTGCCCACGATGAGGGTGAAAATGACAATGGCAATGCCAACGAGAGCGAGGGCGGTGTGGTTGTTGGGAAGACGGAAACGGAGAGGAAGTATGAGGATGCACGGAGAAAGCGGGTGAGTTTTATCTTTTTACCTCAGATACATACATATTCGTTCGTTCTATTTGGAGCTTTGATGAATTATACTAACTAACTAATTACAGCTCCAAGAACGCCTAAAGCGCGAAGGAGTCAAAACGCACAAGGAGCGAGTGGAGGAGTTGAACAAGTATCTGAGCCGACTGAGCGAACATCACGATATGTATGTCTTCCTCTCCAGTCTTTTCCCAGCCTTGATTGCCTCAAGTACTAGGCATCACTATTTCATCCGGTGCCCCTAGCTAACAGGTAACTAACTACAGGCCGAAAATCGGACCCGGTTGATGGACGGAAGAATCAATCCTCTGGAGGGAAGGGCACTTCAGGTTCATTTCAATCGCTCCTCCTACCTATCTACCTATCTACTTATCTACCTATCTATTTATCTATGTATGTATTTATGTATGTAGTTATGTTAAACAAGCACGCTGGCTCTGGTTCACAACTCAAACCCGATGTGACACTACCTTGCTTCACTTTACTAGTCTGTCCCCCGGTTGGCACAATGTGATACGTTTGGGCTGTCCAGTGGACCCAGCGATGTCGCCAGTTGTCTCGGCTTCTCCCTGCCCAGGTACAATACCTACTGTATTACCTACGAAGCAGTTTTTGGTTATGATGATTAGGCACTCAAACAGGTAGATAGTATGCAGTATATATTGAATGGTTGATAGGTATGGATAATGAGTCTTAGGTTATGTGACAAGCCATTTCATCAACAATTGAATAAAATCCGGGTCTCCAAATCTATCCACATAACTGTTGATTAATGGCTGTATATAATGGACGAATGTAAGAAATGATGATGATGATGATGGTGATGACGACGGATAGTATGATGTAGAATATACCCGTGTGGTCGACCTTGAAGCTCGTTGGAGCTCCCAGTCAAACGACAAACCCAAGCAAGCTGGCTCAATGTCGCTGCCCAAGGTGATTAAAAAGACAAACAAAACTCCTATGTGTGAACGCCTCGCGAATCGCAAATTGATCAAAAAACGCCAACCCTCTCCCTAGCTTGTGACCAGTGGATGAAAATAAAGGGGAGGCATGTTATGTGAAACGGTGAAAGGCGACTCCCATGCCAGCGATCAAATCCAACACCACGCTAATTCCAAACGGCATGAACCGATCGCGACGGGAAGCCGGAATGCAAGACGAAAACGATCGACCTCGCGACGGCGGAGAGAAGCAAGTGCGACAACTCATACGCCCTTGATGACCTGGGTGCGTTCGTTGTTGAGCTTATCGGCGTTGCGGGCGTGGGACTCCTTCTTGCAGTCCTCCAGGCCGGTACACGAGTGGGCTTCGAGCATGCGGTGTTTCGAGCAGAAATGTCCGCTGCAGAAGCTGCAGTCGCCGACGATGCGTTGGGCGGCTTCCTTGCACTCCTTGAAATTGCAGCGAGGCTTGCGGATGGCCATTGTGAGGTGGCGAGGAGAGAAGGCGGGAAGGTTGCGGGTAGTGAAGGTAGGTGGGTGAGGAGGTAGGTACCCAAGGTAGGAGATGGGAGGTAGGAGGTAGGGTAGATGTTCCCGTCGAAAGGAGATCGGATGCGAAAGGCTTGGGAGGGTGGTTGTTTGCGGGGTATGAACAAAGTGGTAGGAGGAAGAGAACAAAGATGTCGACGGGAGGATGAGGGGGACTAAGAGCCTTAAAAGGTGTGGGAAGTAGCGGACGGTAGATACTAGAGGAGATGGGGTGAAGGTGGAGGGAGGGTGACGTGGAGGGAGGCGACTAATTAAAGGAGAGTAGAGGAGGCGGACCAAGGTTGGAGAAACCCTTTTAGAGTAAGTAGGGTAGTAGGGTAGTAAGGGTAAGGTTGATTAGGTTAAGTTAGGTAGATAAAGTGGTAGTTATAGGGAGGAGTAGATAAGCAGGCGGTCTGGTCACTGTAAATATAGGATACTATATTGGGAGGAAGTCGGGGGGCCCGGGATAGGAAACAATCCGGGAAGGACGGGATGGGAAGTGGAAAAAGAGAGAAAAGAAAAGAATGGTCCGAAAAGTGAACAGAAAACTAAAAAAATTTAAGAAGTAAAATATTATGAGAATGAAGGGAAAAAAAAAAAAAAAGAAAAGCAAAAAAAGAAAAGAAAAAAGAAAAGAGGGTTAAAGATGAATAGGATGGTGGCACCTGATGGAGACAAAGAAATCAGAGAGGATGGACTTAATTCGGAGTTGGACTCAAGTCGAGAGTGGCAGAGGCAAAAGGCCAGCTAAAAAAAAATTCAAAAGCCAAATTGGAGGAGGGAGCCGTGACGAGACCAGCATCCAAGAAGGAAGGAGAATGGAATGGGGATGAATTCCAATGAATTGCATGAATGAATCCCAGCTGAGTCACATTAATAATATTGAACTAGTTGGGGTCTAGTCACTACATTGAACGACCCGGATCAAACGGGACAACTATTGTATAGACACGATAGAATATAGATTCTGACCGTAATCCTACCTATCTCACCAAGATCATGAACATCCCTACAAATCATTGTATGCCATCATCCGACCCAGGAGGTCACTATCAATCTCCCAACGTCCTACAGGCCCTGGATAGAGAGAGGTTGGAGTCAATCTAACCCGATAAAGAGGCAAATTACCCGGGGAGTAATAGGGAGTCAGGTGGAGCCAGAAACTTCCATCATCGTCAAAGGTCTCCAATATCTGGCTGGGTTCTGGATTCTGGATCCTGTCCGGATGCGCACGCGGGTCGGTACCAGACAATGGGTGATGGATGATGAATAAGGAGGAGAATGATGAATCCAGAAGGAAGGAAAGTGGCGGTAATAAACCAGTTTGAACAGATGATAGATGGGTTCTTCAGACCGGATCATGATGGATCATGGATGCTGTTATCTCCCCTTTTCGGACGACATCCCTTGCCCCCATGTCGTGCTTGGGATGATCTGAGCATTCTTTACTTTTAATTTTTTTTGCTCTTTCCTCCCTCCTGGCTTCATTCCCTATCTATCCGTAATATCAATGTGATTATTGTCCACCATGTTTCTATAATTATAGTCTGGCCGAGTATATCCAAATCAGTGATGCATGTGTTCTCAGCATCCTAAACAGATCCTAAACTAGACGGATCTTATAGTAGTAATTGGGGTCATGACCCCTATCTGTCTCCGGAGTACACTATGAGAACTCGTCATGTGGAATCGCCCAGCACACCACGCCACCTCACCTTCTACCTATACAAGGGGAACATGTGTTGTTAACTTTCTACTTATTTTATAGACTCTATTTATTAGTTTTTCCTCTTTATTTTTGGTATAACTTTCCCTCTGGAGAGGAAAGAATCAAGACTGAAAAAATCATAAATAAACCAATCTCAACAAGAGGTTAAAAAAACAAAAGAAGAAAAGAAGAGAGATCCATCTGTGTACCTTGACGATGCATTCATCGCCAATTAATGATCTGGCCTGCACTGGATGGCGCCCCTCGAATGTGACCAACGCCCGCCACGTGACAGCCATCTCCCATGCGCCCTGCATCAGTTACCTCTATCCTGGATCCTTTCCTCCTGGCTTCCAATTTTCACCTATCTCTGTTCTTTTCTTTTCTTTTCTTTTCTTTGTTCTGTTTTCTTTTCGACAATGCGGTCAGGACGCTGATCCTGAGACATGCAATGTGTGGATCAGAGTGACTATATCATCTCGTGTAGAGGACACAACAAGGTGGTCAGACCCAGTCATGTATCCAAACTCTAACGCGTGCTCCCATGTCCGTACGACTACTCCTCAGAAAATGTTAAACTACGGGGAAGGCAACGAAATTGGCCCTCGTTGGTTGAAAATCGGTCGACAACTCCAACTCCAGTATCCCCGCACCCATCAAAATGACCCCAAATCACAACTAAGTATGTAGGTTAGTTAGAGTCGTTCAATGCCCAAAATGATTCCCCGAAAATGAGGCTGTCGGGACAGTCAGACCAAGCACCACCCACTCATTCATAGTTCATGCGAAGCGAAGAAAAAAATCTCTTTGGTGAGGAGGATGCAGCGGTCTTTTGAGAGAAGATCATTTTTGTCCATCACTTTAGCGTTGATACCACATCGTCCAAGTGGGTCAGGTAGACAGCCAGACGGGGACCCGGAGTGATTCCTGAAGGAGTGGGTTGGGGATGCATGCCTGGATGCCTGATCTTCACCTCCACTCTGTTGCACTGGGTAGATCGTTGGTTAGGTGCGTGACACGGTGTCTTATGTCCTACACGATGGAAGATAGGTGTGCTGAGGATTTGTTTCGTTTGTTAGGTGGTTTGGTCGCTTGCCATGCACGCAAACCAGGAACTATCTTCCTGCACGATGTTGAAACGAATACGTCGACTGGAAGTCTGCGCCGGCGCTTCACTCCGGTCTCCACTTTCCGTCCTATATAAAAGTCTAGGTAGTGCTATGGGTCCCGCGGCCTACAAAGGCAATTATGACGAGGGGGTCACGTTGGCCTTCGCACTGACGCTGCAGGATGGAACCCGGCAGGCTCACCTATGTATCCCAATGCATCCGAGCCGGGCGGATCACTTGTGAGAAATTTCGGTCCGACAAGGTGATCCTCGGGGAGGATGTAGGGTACAGCAATTGAACTATGATGTGATCAATGGACTTCTATTCTAGAGGGGAATTTAGCTATCGACTAGATACACCATTCACCTACCATATGATAGAGCTAACGGGATTTATACTGACGTACTATGTAACCAACCATGGAGTCTGGAACCAGTTGCAATGTACGCCCAGGCCGGGCGTAGTTATCACTTCTAGCTAACGGAGTATTCGACGGGCACGAGATAGGGATATAATGCACATCGTCAACTCAAGATAGTAGAAACGAAAATCCACCAGGCGGCATGGACTTAGGCAGCCTCAGGCACATACAATATAGAGTACCCACTACAAGCTCTGAAACCTCTTGTGTCGTCTTAGTTCTCCATTTTGCCAATGCTTGTGAAATTCTAAGAAAGTTATGTACGTTAGCTCGCCTATATTAGCAGAGAAAACAAGTACTCCAATGAGTTTGAGCTTTCATAGCAGGTTACCATGCTGCGGCAGGTTCCAGATGCGACAAGAGTATCTGGATAGACCACAACAGAGCTTAAATAAAAACTTGTTCTTATATCCTCTTGATTGTTATTCAGAAACCCCGGTAATAGGATGTAAGCATGATAAAATGACAATGATTGTTCTCGGTCGCCGGATTCCACCGCCGGATCCAGCAAGCTGTAAACACAAACGTCATACTGACACAACGATGTCCAACCGCCACAACCAAGGTATATCACAGCTGAGCTACCTTCAATCAACTTTTCTCCTTTCCCATCATCAAGACTTGTAATAATACAAATCACATCAATTGACCAGCACCATGGAGCAACACGTTGAACAGCCGTCCAAGGGACCACAGTCCCAATTCGAGACCGGTAACTAGATACACACACCTTCTCAAGCCATACTAACATGAAAAAGGCCACAACCCCCCAGTCCAACACATGAAACAACCCGGCCTCCAATCCCAAATGGGCGACCCAAAACCCACATCCACCCAGGTCCCCACCGAAGACAGCGGCTACCAGACCTACAAAGCAGCCGGCAAGCTCACGGGCAAGAGAGCCGTCATCACAGGCGGCGACTCCGGCATTGGCCGCGCGATCGCCATCCTCTTCGCCATGGAGGGCGCCTCGTCTCTCCTCGTCCATCTCCCAGAGGAGGAGTCCGACGCTGTCGAGACTAAAAAGCGCGTCCAGAACGCCGGCCAGAACTGCTACTCGATGGCTGCGGACCTGCGCAGCAAGGCGAACTGCCAGAAGGTCGTCGATACCGCGATGCAGTGTCTCGGTGGGATTGACATCTTGATTAATAACGCTGCTTATCAGAATATGGTTGATGATATTCGTGATCTTGATGAGTGTGTACACCCCTATACATCTCTCCTTCCTCCTTTTTTGAGACACCCAGATGCTAATGAAAAAAGCGACCAATGGATCAAAACCTTCGACACAAACATCCACCCCTACTTCTACCTCTCCAAATACGCCCTGCCACACATGAAACGCGGCTCAACAATCATCAACTGCGCCTCTATCAACGCCTACATCGGCCGCCCGGATCTCCTCGACTACACCTCCACCAAGGGCGCCATCGTCTCTTTCACCCGCGGCCTGTCTAACCAGCAGATTGGAAACGGGATCCGCGTGAACTGCATTTGTCCCGGCCCTGGTATGTCCCCTCTCCCAGCATTTTTTTTATTGTTTAGACTGTTTGTAAACAAGGTGCTAATGGAATATTAGTCTGGACGCCGCTCATCCCGTCGACGATGACTAGCTCGGCGATGGAGCAGCTGCATGCGGTGCCGATGGGTCGTCCGGGCCAGCCGAGTGAGATCGCTACTTGTTTTGTTTTTTTGGCGAGTACGGATAGTAGCTATATCTCTGGGCAGTCGCTGCATCCAAATGGGGGTGTTGTGGTGAATGGGTGAGGGAGGCCATATGGTTGGTTGTTGACGTCATTGGTTTTTGGAGGTGTATGTGGTGATTGAAAGTATATGTACTCGAGAAACAAGATTATAAGAAAACAAACGTGTATAGTATAGTAATTCAGTCATATCTTCATTTCATTTTACCTAATCAATTCTGCGCCGTACATACTGTGATAAAGAGATAAATGATGTTAACAGGTGGAAAACGCCTGTGCCAGTCGAAATAGAACACTCCTGTTTGGCTTCGACAACCGAATCACTGACCAGCGGTAGCAAAGAAAGAAAAACTTCAGGAAATCATCATAGAACAAGGGAAAAGAGAAAAGGGGAATCTATATGGCCATCTCTTCTTTGCCAGCATCCGGATCCAGATACGTTTCCTTCTCGGCCGCTTCGTACTCCCCGATTAGATCCATTACTACTGCTCGCGCTTCGTCGAACTCGCCGAGACCGTCGGTGAAGGGGCTTTCCTTCTTGTACTGTTCTAGGAAGGCGTTGCGCTTCCGCAGCCGGTCGTACTGCTGCACGATCCGCTTGAACAGCGTCGCGACGGATGTGTGGTTCGCCAGCATCAGGCCACTCACTCGGTTCGTGTTCTGGATGTAGGGCGACTTCCGCGTCAGGGCAACTTGGATACTGGCCGGGCCCCATGGGATGAACGATGCGAGGCGTCGCTCGCGGATACGGAGCAGGGACTTGTGCACGTCTGTCGGGTCGGCTTCACCTTGGATGATGTTGAGGATGCTGATGTAGCAGCTGGATTTGCTGGGGTTGATCGAGACCATGCGGTTCTTGGGCTGCAACAGTCGACGCATCACGTCTAGGACGGTCGTCTTGCGCACTGTCTTGGCCTGTTCGATGTTGTCGCCTGTAAAGGGTGTGTACGATGTGAGGAGGAAGTGGCTGCGTGGCGTAGGGATCAGGGAGGCGATGATCCCGACGAGGTCGTTGTGCATGTACCCGGGGTAGCGGAGGGTGGTGGTCGAAGCGGACATGACGGTAGAGACCTGCTTCTGTTAGCTTGGACTCTTCGCATTTTACCGGTACTAGATCCTTACAAGTTGGTTAGTCTGCTGGAACGACGGTTCCTGCACGTGGAGCCGGTCGGCGACGATGCGCGACAGAGCGCCATTGTCCAACACAACCTATGTCATATTTAGCCTCCGAACGTATACATCGCAGATGTAGAGCCTTACCACCGAGTCGGCATTCTGCGTCAACCGCCTCATCGTGAGTATGCTGTTGTACGGGTTGACCACCACGTCTGCCGACTGCGCGTCCGGAAAAACGGAATATGTCTGTATCAATTTCTTGGGGAATCGATCGTTCATGCGCTCCAGAATGAAACTTCCCAGTCCGGAGCCAGTACCGCCTGCGATCGAATGCAGAAACATAAACCCCTACCGCGATACCGTCAGCCACACAGCTCATTTGCAAGCAAAATCCCGGAGTTTCAAACCTCTAGAGAGTCACTGCCGTCCGCTTCCCGATCAATCATGTCAAATATTTCCTCCTGCACATGCTCACCCGCAGCGTAGCCGGCGCCCCAATTGTTCCCTGCACCACTGCCATGTGTTCCAATAAAGAAATTTTCGGGGTTGTAGATGTTCTTGTAGGGTCCGGTTTGGATGGAGTTGAGAACCTGTAGGCCGGTGACTTTTAGTGCGCTGTGCGTTGAAGAACGAAGCATGCCGGGATCACCTAGGTGGGTTACGTACCCTAGGTTCTAAATCAAGTAGGATCGCTCGGGGAATGTATCGTGTATCATCGCTCTAAAAATATTCAACGTCAGCGTGCTTTCCACGACCACCCATCGAAGTGTCGCACCTGGTAGAAGAACACGTCCTTGCGATCGCCGCCTTCGGTCGCGAACTCCTCTAGGTTTCCATCTTGATTGATACCATGCTCTTGGCAAAGCTGTTGCCAAAACTGCCCACCGACTGCAAGTTACAATCCATCAGCATGAGCGGGCTATCGAAATGGGGGCTCGAGTTGGGCTGGGAAGATCGATCGTATGCTTTGCGGGTTTCATACCGTTGTTGCCGCACTGGCCGGCCTGGATGGTGATTATTTCCCTGCATGGTTTATTAGTATTCTCGCGAATATGTACACAATAAATCAACTGGTGGGAGACACTGGATGGTGGACATACCTGGGCATCTTTGCTTAACCAGCGAAAGTGGTTGAGTTCATTGCGCACGCGTAGCGCGTATCCGCGGGGAAACTTCCTTGCGGTGGCAGGCGGGCTGGTGCCTGAGGCATATTAATATTGCCGACAGAGAACAAACATAACGAAGATAAGTATAACAACCATTATCTTTTGAGGATTTTTTGTAAAAATGCCCTTGACTACTATGTTATCATAATATGATACAAATATACATTAAAGGTCACATCGAGTATAAGGGTCAGCTCATATCAGCTGTATCTATATATACAAAACCCACAGGTGGATAGCAACAGCCCATACTAGTCGGTGCTCAGAACCGTGCTTTACACGACGTTACCAGCATCCCAGCGCCAGCGACAACGCCGTCAACGATGCTCACTTGACTCCCTCGCTGCACACCGTATGCCTTGACACAACCTTCTCGTACTGCGTCTTCCATCCCTGCCATCCCGGCACAGCCCATACAGATCGCGGACAGCGGGTTGGGTGTGCTCTTGATCAATCTTTCGGTGGATTCTATGATCCGTCGTTTCACTTCCTCTGGGGCAGTGGTGTGCAGTTCCACGGCGGTAAGTCCGGTGGTCTCCACGCCAGCGAAGCGACCCAAGGAGTCCATTTGACCGCCAGAACCGACAAGCATTTGGGCAACAGCATTTCCGAGCTCTTCCTTCCAGATACTGCCGGTAGTAACTATCCCGAACGTGTCCTTTGCTTGGGATTTCTGGAGGTCCTGAGACCCCGTGAGTTGAAAGGAGCTGATCAGAGACAAAGACGCCACAATACTGGCTTCAAATATTCCCGTCACGTATTTCCTCTTAAACTGCGCGGTTGACAAGGCTCTAGTATCGGTTGCTTCCATTTTCGCCAGATCTTCTTTGATCATGCCCACGAGGGGGTGAGCCGAATAGCATGCCACCAAAAACCCATCGTATTTGGGGAGGAGTGGCTCCACGAAGGGCTTGCAATGTAAAGCCGACTTGGCGGAATCTTCGCCTGAATTGATGCTGGGGATGCCATCAATGACACGCCCGTCTGGAAAAGTGACTGATTGACTTGGAGCCGTGAAGAAGTCGAAGTGGATGTTGGCGTAATTGAGATCTTCCACTATGGGACATAACGCATCAGTCATATGGGTGGATGTGTTTGGGTTGATAACCAGGATCGAGAACTGCTTTTTAGTTGATGTAGACATGGTTCCGATAGTAAGGAAGTAGTTGTAAACAGTGTTGAATAGACTGTGGTATCCAGACAAACTCGTTCTATTTGTATCGTGGCCGTGGGAGTGTGGAGATAGCATTAGTATACAGCGGAGGTAATGGATTTATGGATGCGGGGAACGGCTTATCGCCCGGCATCTCCTCCCAGTTTCACCTCATTCAACTACTGACGTACTTCCATTCCACCATCTTGTAATCGGTCGTTTTATTTTTGATCAAATTGATCTTGAGAGACACAATAAAATATAACTCTACTGTAAGCCATTCGTCAACCCACTATGAATCTGCATCGTTCCTGTCTGACAATGTTGTTACCCCGCTATCTTACAGCAATCCGTGGCATTCCGGTCTTCAGTCCCACAGCTTTCATCACGATACTTGAACGAAATGCCTTTGGTTGCTCAGAACCCCCTTCCTAGGGCCATCCTTGGTCTGATGACCTTTGGGCCGGACGAGTCCAAAGGTGCGCGGATCACATCGCTGGATGAGTTCAACAAGTGTCTGGATTACTTCCAGCAGCAGGGCTTCAACGAGGTCGATACCGCTCGGGTTTATATTGGTGGAGAACAAGAAGCCTTCACAGCCCAGGCAAAATGGAAGGAGCGTGGTTTGACTCTGGCAACTAAGTGGTACCCTATAACGCCCGGTGGACACAAACCCGACGTTCTCCGCGAGCGCCTTGAACTCTCCTTGAAGGAACTGGGTACCAACCAGGTGGATATCTTTTATCTTCATGCACCGGACCGGTCGGTGCCCTTTGCGGAGACTCTGGAGACCGTGAACGAGTTGCACAAAGAGGGGAAATTCGTCGAGCTGGGTCTCAGCAACTATACGGCTTTTGAAGTTGCCGAGATCGTTACCATGTGCAATGAGCGCGGCTGGGTGCGACCAACCATCTACCAAGCCATGTACAACGCCATCAGTAAGTTTTGCGACAAGTGCAAAAGGTGCACCCTGCACTACACACCTACTGACCTAGGCCACTGCAGCGCGCTCCATTGAAACCGAACTTGTGCCAGCCTGCAAGCGCTACGGTATCGACATTGTCATTTACAACCCCCTTGCCGGAGGTATCTTTTCCGGTAAATACAAGTCGAAGGATGTTATTCCCGAAGATGGCCGCTACAGCGATAAGACGCACACTGGCGCGGTATATCGCAAGCGGTACTTCAAGGATTCGACGTTCGAGGCTCTGCGGGTCATCGAGCCGGTCGTCGAAAAGCACGGCTTGACGCTCCCTGAAACCGCAATCCGCTGGGCGCACCACCACTCTGCCCTCAACATGGAAGGGAAAGGTCGCGATGGGATTATTCTCGGAGTGAGCAGTTTCGCACAGCTGGAAAGTAACCTCCGGGACGTCCAGAAGGGCCCCTTGCCTCAAGAGGTGGTGGACGTTCTCGACCAAGCGTGGCTGATTACCAAGGCAACAGCCCCCGATTATTGGCACCTGGATCTGAAATACACATATGACACCCAGGAGGTTCTATTCAGTTCGAAGGCGAAAGCCTAGACGGCTCTAGAATGGCTACTAGCCCTTGGGACCAGCCACTACATAGATAGCAATCTTATGCACCTGTTGAGCTCTAGCCCGTGATCCGAGGGATGTAACAAGCTTCTACTGAGGATAAGCTATTTTAAACCGGGAGCCCAGAATTGAAAGACCACAAAATACAGGTAAGATCGGAACATTTAGTCAGTCCCGACTGGACTCCAATAAAGGACGGAAAGCAAACCCCAACATGCCAGAGCCCTAGTACACGCCCTGCACGAAGTCCAATCGAGAATCTCAACCCAGATTCTCGCGCATGTGCATTAGCCAGGATCATGGAATTCCACCTCACAAGGCCGGGAGGCCGAGGGGCCTAGAGTGCTCCTACTCGACCATCTGGATCCTCACAGCCCGCAGCGACGGCCCTTACCTTAAGCATGAGCGATATGCCAAAAAGCACATCACGAGATTCACACGAGAACTTGGTCCATAGTCACATTCTGCAGCCTGTCCTGCCCTAGTGAATCGGATATTCGTCGAGAGATCGGTCGGTTACATTGGGCTTATCTTCTCTTCTCTTCTCTACCCCGGCGCTCGTGAAGCGAAGAATGACACTGAAACATTCAGACATACATGCATAGCCTTTAGCGTAACGTGACCATCACAACCCTTCGCGAAAGCCTCGGAGGGTGTGCATTCAGGGCCTGACATGCGGAACTCCGTGGTGCGATGGTTCCCTGCCATGATACCGATTCCCTCACCCCGTATACTGAGACCCTCCTATGCGGCTACCAAGGAGCCCAGTCCAACCGTGGCGTCGAGACCTGTGTCAAGGGGTCTATCTCATTTGATCTCATCTCGACGTTAGGAGTCATGGTGATATTGGTTGCTGCTTTGGGTAATGGTCCATATCTTCAAGACATCGCATCGCGTGGTATGTTGTGGAGATGAACTAATCCATTCGCATGGAAGTTAAATCAAATCATTCCCCTTCCGCCGTAACTTGAATCTCGATACCACGCAGGAGCGATACTATATAACTGAAGCATGAGGTCGCCCCGATCCTAATCAACTCTATACATTTGCCTGTCATACCGTATAGAAATCCACACCTAACCCTAAGAACATGTCCCTCGCTATAGCCAGCCCACTTCCCAAGGGTACATCAACTGCTGACGACAACTCAATAACAACATCATCATCATCATCAGACCTAGAGAAACACGCCAAAGCCACCACAATAAGCATCACAGAAACAACAAAAACATCCAAAACCCCCGACTCAAAATGCGCACCGCTAGGCGAACCATCCACCAGTCGCGGATTTCGATTCCGCCGATCCAAGCAGCATGATCCAAACGCGATAGCCACCCAGCCGTCGGTGTTCGACGACCCCGATCTTGCGGAGGAGTATCAACCACGGCCGGACTGGGAGAATATCCACCGGTTTGATCCCTCGGCGAGGTGGACGTGGGGGGAAGAGAAGGTGTGTTGTCACTTGATTTTGTGATGCATGCAATAATTTTTAGGTCAAGCTGGCTGATGTGCGGTAGAAAGTTGTTCGGAAGCTGGATATGCGCATTATGGTGGGCGCTTGTTTGATGATTACGGCGTTGGAGCTGGATCGGTCGAATTTGCGTATGTTGGATCTTATTTGTTTGTCTTGTGCGCTTGGGCTGTGAGTTGACTGACTGACTGTCCGTAGAGCAAGCCAACGCGGATAATTTTTTGGGCGATCTCAACTTGACGAGAGACGGTACGTTCCTTCGAGTGCCACATGGCTGGCCCTCTTATTAACGACAGGTCTGACGATTCTAGATTACAACCTGGGCAACACCATCTACCGATTGTGCTACATGCTCAGCGAGATCCCCGCGCAGTGTCTCGGCAAGAAACTCGGAGCGGACGTGTGGCTGCCGATCCAGATGTCATCGTGGTCGATCGTGGCCTGTTGTCAGTTTTGGCTATCGGGGAGAAAGTCGTTTCTGGCTTGTCGGGCTTTGATTGGGATTCTGTCTGGCGGGTTTACACCGACGGTGGGTTTGAGAGAGGAAAAGAAAAGAGAGGTTCAAAGAAAGAAATGCGCTGATGATATAGCTGACCTAGATGATCCTATACCTTTCTTATTTCTACAAACACCACGAGCTGTCTATTCGTCTTGGCTTTTGGTATGCCGGGCTTTCGATGGCTGACATCCTCGCCGGATTTCTTGCCTATGGGATTTTGCACCTGCGTGGCGTGGGTGGTGTTGCAGGGTGGCGCTGGCTTTTCTTGATCGAGGTATGTTGGTGGATATGGAGAGAGAACTCGCTGGTTAACCCACTTAGGGACTGCTCACTTTGGTACTGGGCATCACATCTGTGTTGTATCTTCCTGCATCGCCGACGCAGACGGCGAACTGGATCCGAGGGAAGAAGGGCTGGTTTACAGAACGGTATGGACGGCTACACATGTACAGTATTCGATACTGACAGTCAGCAGGGAAGAAGTCGTTCTGGTTAATCGCCTGATCAGAGAAGACCCGAGTAAAGGCACGATGCACAATCGTCAACCGCTGACACCTAAGCTCGTACTTAAGAGCCTCTCGGATTTCGACCTGTGGCCGCTATACATAGTTGGGCTTACATTTTTACTGCCAAAGAGTCAGTATACGTGCCCCACGACGGCTATGCCAGGATCCTCCCGGGTGAACTAGGCTGATGATGGTGGTTTGCTCTGCAGCAACGGTGTCACAGTACTTCACTCTGTTCATGAGGGACTATGGGTTCGACACCTTCGACACGATCCTGCTGGCCATCCCGTACAATGTAAGACGAGCTCCACGAGGCGCTCACAATGGAGGCATGCTGACAAGCAGCCAGCTGGGTGCGATAGTGACCAAGATCCTGCTGACCTACACCGCGGAGGCGCTGGGATCACTCGCTCTCATGGGGGTTGTCGCGCAGATTTGGGTCCTACCCCTGCTGATCTACATGAACGTCGTGGATTTCAGCCAGAGCAACAAGTGGGTAGCATGGACGATCCTCACACTCCTGCTGTCCCATCCGAGTGGTACGTTCAGATAGAGATATCTCTAGCGTCGACCCTCCAGTGACTGACAGCCCCAGCCCATGCTCTTCAGGCGGGATGGAACTCCCGCAACTCGAATAGCGTGCGCTCTCGGGCCATGGCCGCCGCACTGTACAACATGTGCACGCAATTGTCGGGCATTATGGCGTCAAACGTCTACCAGGACTGTGAGTGTCGAGTGTCTCCCCGGTGGGTCACCGACACACGTATATAGATAGATGTGGCTGACGTGCGAAGGGGATAAACCTCGCTATGCGTTTGGGAACCGCGTTCTGCTAGGGATAGCCTGCACAAACATCGTCCTCTACATCGCGACAAAAGGATACTACGTGCTGCGAAACCGCAATCGCGACCGACAATGGACAGCCATGACAACAGACCAGCGACTCGACTACATTGCCACGACGACCGACCAGGGGAACAGACGACTGGACTTTCGGTTTGCGCACTGAAACCCGGGTGGCGGGTCCCAGTCAACGTAATGGCTGGGGGAGAGAGCATATTGGTCATGGCCAAGAAGCTCGGCGCAAAGGGTCAAGGGGCGGAATGAGACGTGGTTAGTCATTTCCGTGGCGGCGTTAGGTAACTGAATGATGTGGAGGTCTGGAGGACAAGTAATTAAGTGGTTCCTGGTCTTTTTTCTGGGCATATGACTAAAAGATTGAACATGGGTGCCGCGTTGGTAGGGATTCTGACAGTAAGGGGGGGCCAGTTCACCATCATTCCTTTGGACACAGCCCTGTGATCGCGTGGCGCCGATCGTTTTCCACTGGTGTTTTTGGTCAGATGGAATGAAGGATGTCATGACGAGTGGGCGATCGGGGCTGGACGGGTCAGCCTATCAGTAATCTTGAGAGACAACGAGAGTAGGAGTCTCCTGATCATGTCTAGATAGTATCTCCAGTATTCAGACAGAGAAGTTATACAAATTACACAAATATCCGAAACCGTTCGTGATTGCGGTGGATAGATGAGTCAGCCGGATAGCTGCGGCACTAGTCCCGGAACGGAAGGTCATTGGGCTGGACCCCGGTGGGTCACGTGTGCATTCCCCGAACAGGACTAGCGCCGTCCGATCGGCCGCATTCAACGTAACTGGATCTCTCGCCTCTTCTCATCTGTCTTTTCCTCTCCTTGACTCTCTCGGTGCTTGTCATTTTCCATATTTTGGGTCTTTTTACACACTGTGATTGATATTTTAGATATTTTTCTTTTTTTTTTCATCCATGGTTCTATCTCGAAATACCATCCCTCTATGTCATATTGCAACGCCTCATTCCCCCTGAGTTAATCGGTTTAGTCCATTTGGAGCCTGGCCTTATCGCAACCCGCATCTACCGCCATATCTCTTTTCCTCGGCTTCAGCCACGCACAACTTCGCTCCATGACTTGACTGTCAATTGGACTCATACCACTCTTCCATTCTTCTAGAAATACCTTCTGTATGGAGTTTACGGCTCTTTACTCCACCATCCCCTCGTTTTTACTTCGTCTGTCGACGTAAGCGACTAGCCTTTTCGATTGAGTGCCGAGCATTCTCTAGGCATTCCACACCGTCCATCCTGTACAGGCATTCCCCCCCCGGTACCAGATCGGGGCGTCGTGTCTGTTTAGTTTCTGTCGATCGGCATCTTATATAGCTCGATGCGAGGGCAACGGTCCTGAGATCGATACAAGGTGGCTTCAGCGACGAACACGCAATCCCCGGGTAGGAGGGAGGATCACAGCCCATCCCCCGTTCTCGATTCTTCCGAACCCCACCATCACCCTGATGCCTCTGATTACGATCACGATTCGGACGACGACGAAATGAATCGGCCACCCATGCGGCAGTCGACGGAGGTCGCTCACCCCAATCAGCCGCTGCTGAAGGAGGAACAATCGCGACTGTCGACCTCCAGTCATCGCGATGGTGGTGCAGAAGGCAGGCCCATGCTGCACCATACCCGGCGGCCCACCATCCGCAGTAGGAGCCCGGAGCATACGGCGGATCGGGCCACCCGTCGCAAGTATATTATCGCATCTGGTTTTCTGGTCTTGAGTTTGGTCAGTTTTGTCGTTCAGACTGAGACCGCCGTCTATATACAGCACGATTTGGGCTGGGACAAGCCGTATTGCATGCTGTAAGTTGGCCCTCTTTTTTTTTTTTTTGGGAGATGCCTAACCAATGTGCTCGGACCAACAGCTACCTCACGCACGGATCATGGTCCCTCCTCTGGCCCTTCCAGCTCTTGATCTTGCGGTTACAGAATCGGAAAATGACATGGGACGCATTCTGGCGGCGCCACGTCTTCCTGTTGCGCACAACGGGGCAGATGGTGGAGGCCCAGGATATTCATCCCACTTCGCGCCGGTCCCCGATTCCCTACCTGCTCAAAATGACGGTGTTTGTCACCAGCGCTCTCACCGTCGCCGGTGGGTCGTGGTATGTGGCCGTGAACATGACCACCGCCAGTGATCTGACAGCCATCTACAACTGCTCCGCCTTTTTCGCCTACGCGTTCTCCATCCCCTTGCTCAAGGACAAGCTTCGCGCTGACAAGGTGTTCTCGGTGGGAGTGGCCATCGTCGGCGTGCTCATCGTCGCCTACGGAGGTCACACCGAGAGCAAGAAGACGCCCGACGGCACGGTGGGTACACCCCATGACGAGGCGCGAAATAGATTGCTGGGAAATATCATCATCGGAATCGGTAGCGTGCTGTATGGTCTTTACGAGGTCCTGTATAAGCGATACGCCTGCCCCCCGGAGGGCATCAGCCCCGGCCGGAGCATGATCTTCGCCAACACCTTTGGCAGCCTCATTGGCTGCTTCACGCTCTCCGTTCTGTGGATCCCGCTGCCCATA
The DNA here is from genome assembly GCF_002847045.1 of Aspergillus candidus. Classification (NCBI taxonomy): domain Eukaryota; kingdom Fungi; phylum Ascomycota; class Eurotiomycetes; order Eurotiales; family Aspergillaceae; genus Aspergillus; species Aspergillus candidus. The sequence goes on along the minus strand of NW_020194057.1, from coordinate 65,733 downwards.
CTGCACGTCCTGGGTCTGGAGACCTTCCGCTGGCCCACGGGCGAAGCAGCCTGGTTGCTCGTCATTTCCGTCATCGCCAACGCCAGTGAGTTCCATTTCCCTTCTCTCCACAACAACCAGGCTCCTTCACAGTTTTCTGTAAAACAAGAGAAAGACATTGAACTGACAAGAAACAGCATTCTCCGGCGCCTTCCTCGTCCTCATCTCTCTCACCTCCCCCGTCCTCTCCTCTGTCGCCGCCCTCCTCACCATCTTCCTCGTCGCCATCGTCGACTGGATGCGCACCGGCCAGCCCCTCTCCATGGGCTCCATCATCGGCGGCGTCCTCATCATAGTGGCCTTCTTCCTCCTCAGCTGGAGCACCTACCGCGAGATGAACGAGGAGCGATTCAAGAAGGTGGAAAACGAGCAGGTTGAGTCGGGGAGTGATGATTGAAGTATATTATATAGATTGTTTTTTTTTTTTATTTTTTTTCATTTCTTTCTGAGAGTATATAGACTTTCCTACCTACCTACCTACCTACCTACTACATGTTTCATTTACAAGATTTACTTCTTTTATTTTTCCTCTTTACTTTCTACACCTGTGCTTGAGAGTGGTTGTTTCTTACAAGTTTCTCCTCCACTAACCCGCTCACCATATATAGAAACAACGTGTCTCATCTGGTATAGATAGTGTTTATTCGTTGATCCTTTGGTTTCTTTTCTCTTTCTTTCTTTCTTTCTATCTGTCTGTTTTGTTTCATTTGATTTTTACAAGCATCAGCTGGCGCTTATCTTTTTTTTTTTCCCCCTTCTCTTCAATTCAATGGATAGATCCCTCTCCCCTTCTGTCATCCGTTGTTTCCGTCTCCCTGCTTGGTCGGGAAAATTAATATAATATATACAGTATAGCGTTATCGTATATCCAATTACACTGCATACCTCTTACTACCCACAAAGTATACACAGGTCCCGTATCACTCCGGGTGCACATTTTTCTATATACTAGCTACATTGAAAACGGGGGACACGGAAGTGTAAAAAAAGCTGAAAATTGAAAAGAAAAAGGTTGATGTTGATCTGGGGGGAATAGTATCGAAGAGCCTGGTTGACGTTGAGTCCTTCCATGTATGTAGCGGTGACCGGTCATGAGACGTTGTCTAGGTAAGGGAGGGCGAGGGCGAAAGAACCGGGCGTCAACAGGAAGCGGGGGTGGGTTGTCTGGGTGCTAGACTGGAGGGTAGAGGCGAGAGGGGTGGTGAGGGAGGAATGCCACGGTTTCGTATTTATCTCGGACCGAGCTTGGCCAAGGCGCGAGCGCCCTGTTCTTCCCACTCTTGCTTGGAGACCCACATGTCTTCCTTGTCGGCGATCTGGAAGAGAGTTAGATAAGGAGGATAGGGGAGGGTTGTTTTGAGGGTTCGTACCAAGTTGGCGAGCACAGCTCCGCCCAGGAACACCATGTGTCTCCGTCGGGGCGGGTCCTCGATGCGCACCTTGAATTTCTGGGACAAATTAGTAAAGACCAGGATGATAGGTCTGGAGGAAGATCAACATACGTTCAACCGCTCCGGATCTCCTTGGAGGACTCGCGTCAGCCACAGCTGCTTCAGCTCCTTCTCCAATCGCGACGGCAGACCCGGGTACATGCTGCTACCACCGCTGAGCACGACAGCCTTGTACAGACTGGAGCGCACATCGACATCGGCGCCCTGGATGGTGTTGAAGAGCAGTTCGGCGATACCGGGCTGGTCGACGTCGACCAGGTGGGGTTGGAAGAGACACTCGGGGGCCTCGAAGCGCTCGCTGCCGACGCGGATGACGCGACCGTCGGGGAGGGTGTAGGATTCGACCAGGACGGTGGTGTCCTCGGAGAGCTGCTTGTCCAGCTCCAGGTCGTAGGAGACGTAGCAGAGCTTCTCCTTGATCTGGCGCACCGTTTCGAAGTCGGCCGTGCGGTTGAGGGCGTAACCGCGGCGCAGCAGCAGCGCGATCAGGTTACGGGTGACATCGCGACCGGCCACGTCCAGCCGGCGGATGTGGTGGTTCAGGACGGTGGATTCGTAGACGGGGATGACGTGGGTGACGCCGTCACCGGAGTCGACGACCACTCCGCTGCTGAGACCTAGACGGGGGGTCAATCCGACAGTCTCCGAACGGGATCCAGCATGACTATTCATCCAGCGCACTTACCCTGGGCGTACAGTGCAAGCACAGCTTGAATGGCGACGTATACACCGCCAAAGTTGTAGCCCTCCAACATGGTCTCGCACATCTGCTCGCGGTTCTTCAGGGGGTTCATGGGAGGTTCGGTGAGGAGGATCTTGCGACCCGTGGGATCGATCTTCATCTTCTCGTAAAAGGTGTAGTTCCAGAGATGTTGCATGTCGTCCCATTTCTTCACGATACCATTTTCCATCTATGGCGGCGGAGGTCGTAGGTTAGCAGCGGAGCGGGCACGAGCTAGGATAGTAGGGGGCTGGCTCATGGCGGGAATGGTCGACTCGGGGCGGTAGACGAGCGAACGTACAGGATAGCTGATCTGAAGCATGGAGCGGGCGGCAGCGGCTTCATCACCACACATGATATCCTTGACGACGATGTCTCCAGCCTGCTCCTCAGTTCGCAGGATGGGACGCCCCACTATCGAGGGGAACTGGTGCTCTGGGAAGTTCTGCGAAGGTCAACCGGGTTCCAAATAATTACAGGAGTACCTGAACAGTAGAGAGCATACCTGCGCAGCATATCCAACCTTGAGGAAACCGGTTCCTCCGTCGAGCACTGGGGAGGGAGAGCTGGTTAACCAGGGTCGGGCGGGATACGTAACCCGGGGGGAGCTCACCAATGGGCATATCCGCCATGATGGAAGAGGGGGAAAGGAATTCAGGGGGGAAGCAATCTAGTCAATTCCGGTACGAGAGGAGGAAACCGTCATGAGAGGGCAGCAGAGGAATCCAAAGGTGGAATCGAGAGACAAGATGGGGGGGATGATGGGAAGGTCTAAGATGGAGGAGAGGATGGATATGAGGGGAACAGCAGGAGACGCAGTCACCGCCGTTTGCTTGGTTTGTTCCGTCACTGCCTGAGGCAGACACCTCTCCCTTCTTCATCTCCACACAACAACATCTGTAATCCTATGCCCCACGATCAATTCAGCTACTCCGACAGATATTAATGCTAATCGTGTAGACTCGTGGCAACGGTCGGTATATACACTAATCACGACCCCCCGAACCCCGTACGCCCGCGCCCGGCCGACACCGGGCCCACCCGGCGGGTATCCAGCACCTCCGTCTATATCAACCGCTGATAGACTTGATATCTGATACACTCTCGACATCAATCTCCAGCAAGCAAATCCTACGTCACAACATGACCAGAATCGGCTGGGTATGTTCAACCTCCTCCACACTCACACGATAAGCCTAGGGCAGAATACTGACGAAAACAGTACGGCCTCGGGTCCATGGGCCTGGCCATGGCCAACAACCTGCAACGGCACCTAGCCACCAAAAATGCCCTGAGCCTGCTCTACAACAACCGCACCATGGCGCGCGGCGACGCCCTCCAGGCGCTGGGTGGCACGCCCGCGTCCAGCTTTGAGCAGCTGGTCGGCAAGTGCGGCATCATCTTCACCATGGTGTGTCCACCCATTATCGGGGAGTATCGGTACATACATAGTAGCCGATACTTGCACCCAAGAATGAGCCACAATTTCATATGAACCAACGAAATGATAACCCAAATAAAGATCTCCAACGACACCGTCCTCCAAAACCTCATCACCACAGCCCTCCAATCCGGGCACTCCCTCAAAGACAAAATCTTCGTCGACTGCTCCACCGTGCACCCGCACACCGTCGGGCTGACCGTCTCCAAGCTCGCCGCGCAACAAGCTTCCTTCGTCGCCGCCCCAGTCTTCGGCGGGAACCCCATCGCCGTCGACGGCAAGCTGGTCTTCGCGATGGCGGGGCCCAAGCGTGCTACCGACACCGTGCGTCCTCTGATTGATGGCGTTATGGGCCGGAGGGTGATTGAGTGTGGGGAGGATGCGACGCGGTCGTCGCTTTTGAAGATTGCTGGGTTTGTCCCCTTTTCTCTTTTCCTTTACCTTACGTTGATTTTTATCCGTATGGGTACAGAAACTGATTGATTGACGAATGATATCATAGAAACATCGTCACAGTAAACCTAATGGAAGCCGTCGGCGAAGCCCAAGTCTTCGCTGAACGAACAGGCCTAGGAACCGCGCCCATGGAAGAGCTCATCGGGGAAGCATTTGGGCCTGTCGCAGGAGGATACTCCAAGCGGTAATTTGCGCCCTTTCTCCCCGCCCGACCCCCTTCCCTTCTTTTCACTCTATCCCCCACCCCAACCACCAAGTTCAAAGATACTAAAAGAAGAATAGATTAACAACAGGCGCCTACGCCCCCTCGCTCAGCACGCGCCCCGGCTTCGGCGTCTCGCTCGCCATCAAAGACGCGAACCACGCGCGCACAATGGCAAAAGACCACAACGTCGAGTTGCCTGGGCTGGAGATCGCGCAGGAGAACATGGAGGCGGCGCGTGACTACGCCGGCGAGTGTCTCGATAGTAGTGCTATGTATGGGGTTCTGCGGCAGAAGGCTGGGATGGAGTTTTGGAATGAAAAGAGTAGGGGTGGGAATGAGCAGTAGATGGATTTATGTATGGAGCATCGTTTATGGTGTGAACTAGATATCAATACAGTGTAGGATAGATGAGGTCTTGATTATCAAGGTAGTTTTCCTTAATTGTCGCTCGTTCTGTCACTGCGCCAAGTCACGGGTCTTGACTATATAAATTTACAGAGAAGGTAATTAAAAGGTGGTGGCACAGGTTCCGGACGCGTGTGCGCGTCTCATGCCGTGATATCTATACAGTATCGCTACAAGATCCGGCCCCGACCGTGGGAAATGCCACGAGGTAACAGCAAAGTAGCCATGACGAGACTGCAGAGGCCAGACGCAGGTCTTGATGCATACTGCGACCCGGATCAGGGATCGCGGGGCCTAGTTGGGGAAGTATATATATACTCCCAGGAGTCAATCGCCCTTGTGAAACAGGCCAAATGACAACAAATCCACGATTAAGCCCAATGAGTGGAGATCTGCTGCGTTGAGCAAACGCTGCGGGAAGAGAATAGCAGGGTGACTCCGGTACGTTCAACTGGTATTCTTGATTCTGGCCGTCTCGGCCAAGCCGGGAAATGCATCGACAAAAGCCGGGCCCAGTGTCCAATTGTGCAAGTTGCGCAGGTGGCGCTCAAATACCGGGTTGATGATCAATTCGTCGCTGTCACCCGTCGATAGGAGGCAGTCTGTCGGCTCGTACGGCCAGTTGACGGACAGGGTGCGCGTGTACGGGATGAACCAGCTCTCGAACGGGTATTCTTTGTGCGCCATGATCACCCGGTCCCGCATACGGGGCCATGGCAGGTAGTCCATCCAGGCTGGGTGCGGGGTGAGGATCTGCGACGGCCGCGGCGTCAGCCACTCCGGCAGGCGGTCGTAGTTCTCTGGCGTCGAGTAGATTTGCCACCGCATCAGGAGGAACATCGTGTACAGCACGGCTACTTGCTCGGGCAGCGACGAGATATCCGGGAATGTGCGCAGGACGTCCGTGAACACCTTGGACAGCGGGTGCGAGTAGACGCTCATTTCGGGGTTGAGCAGCGACGACACGCTGGGATAGGGAGGGCCCACTAGCTTCTGCCTGGGCACGCCTTTGGCCGCCTGGCGCTGTCGATTGTGGAGAAAATCCAGCAGGATCGCATCGAGGGTGCACGTCGGCGGGATGTTGCGCACTGGCGTCTGGTGAGCCGACGCCGATTGATCCTCGCTGGGAGATGGGTATGCTGAGGGTGGCGTCATCTGCACCGTTGGTACGGTCTCTGCCGAGCGATGGAAGCTCTCCACTCGCGGGACCCGTTGCGATGCGTCGAGGAGGAAGTCGAAGCCCATTCGCTCATCGGCCCCAAAGTCCAGCCCATGGGCCAGGTGATGGCGCTGGTAGTCGAATGCGATGCGGAAGGAAGCCCCTGCAGGGCCTGTCGCACTCCCGCGCCCGCTCGTCCCAAAGATTGGCGCTGAATGCGTGGAAGACGGAGTGCTGGTGATGGATTCGGAGAAGGATTGATCGGGCGGGGCCGTTCGATGGCTATTATGAGAAGATGTATGGTGTTCGAGGAGGGAGGAGGTGGACAAGGGGGCTATCGATGTCTGAACCGGAGCGGAACCCGTCGCCGGAGAATCTTGAAGATGAGTCAACTTCCCATACTTCGACGTTGGCAGAGAGAGACAAGGAGGGAGGAGGAAACTAACTGGATGATTCATGTTTCCCCACTAGGGGCTGAATAATGTCCATCATCGCCTTCAAACTCCGTCGAATCTCGCGATTCTCCGCCTGGATCGCCTCATTCTGCTTGAGCGCGGACTGCAGATCCAAGAAAGGTTTCTGGGAGCTCAACTCACGGACCTGCAGCTCCAGCGCATCAATGTGAGACTTGGTCCTCTCCCGAATCGCGCGCTGGGCCTGCCGATCGTTGGCCCGTTTCTTGGCCAGCTGGTCGGGAGTGAGATTCGCGACCCCGCGGGCAGACATGCTGTTCAGCTTGCGCTTTCGCCCCGCCGGACCGCATCCGTCCGTTCCCGGCGTGTCCGCGTCGGCGGAGTTGGGTCCGGACGGTGTGGGCGATGTCTCCAGTTTGACGTAGTCAGGATCGAGGGGCGCGGAGGAGGGGGCGGTGGAGTGGGGGATGGACGAAGCGGATTCGACAGCCGCGGATGATGCTAGATCATCGATATTAGGGATGCGGGTGGCCATTGCCTCGCTCGCGTGGTGATCGATCGAGAATGGCCATTCACATGCGCAGGAAGCGCTCGATAGATGGGAGGGGTCGCGCAGTCGAGAATTCCCAGAGCAATCCGGTCAGTGAGGGAGGGACCTCCAGGGGAAAGCGTTGGTCGAGACGAGTGAAGCAGAAGGGCGATCAAGGTGAGTGTGGCAAAATTATTGTAAGAACCTCCAATGTCGGCGGAGGCGAGGACGATGATCTTATCGAAGACGAACAAGGGAGAAAGAAGGAGAAGGTGAGATGAGTCGGCTCGGCAGGCGTGGAGTTTCTAGCGGTCGGTCCAACCACTCATACAACGGTGGAGAATATATCCCAAACCTAATCCTCACCACCGACCGGTCGATTCTATTTCTTAGATGTCTACGGATTTGGGGTCACTTTCGGAACAGGATGACGCGAGTGGCAATAGCAACCATCCCAATTGGTAATTTCAAAGTATTGGAAATCAGCAAGAATCATATGGAAGATATGTCTCTCTATCATGGAACGAACACCCCTTGAAATTAAACGCCGAGCCACTGACTCAAGAAGATACGGCGGTATCCACAGTGACTCAATATGAGAAAATAAAAATAGATCATCAAGAAACCTGGTCCGGAGCGAGACACGCACCAAAGAATGCCAACCATAGTAACCAAAATCCCAAAGAAAAACACAAGATCCAGGTGGAAAGAGGAAAGGGGAGATTTACAGGATCGGATCCGTCAATGACGCTGCGCTTTTCATGACAACAGAAGCTCCAATGGAGGATGAACATGAACAGAACATTGAGTATATAGAACGAGAAAAGAGCCAGGAACACAGCAACTGAAGAGCAGAGAAGAAGAAGAAGAAGAAGAAGAAAAAAGAGAGAAGCTCTCATTGAATCATATGACCCATCTTGGAGATCTGTAGAATGTTGTCAGCAATTGAACTCTCGCGGAATAACAACGGAAGAGAAAACCAACCTTGGTTTGTAAATAGCCCTCAACTTCTATACTCTTGATCCCCAGCTTCCCCCCAGACCTCCAGGCCAACGGGACCATCGGCACCCTCTCTTTCACCTGGACCTCCCGGTTGGGGCCCTCGACCGCGCGCACCTTATCCGGGTTATTAGTGAGGAGCCGAATGCCGTGAGAATTGGCGTCGGCGCCCAGGCCCAGGTCGACCAGAATGGCCGTGGCCAAACCATAGCTCCGGGCATCCGCAGGATGGCGCAAAAGCAAATTCGCCTCAACCGTGTCCGACCCCAGATCCTGCAGGTTGTAGGCCTTGAGTTTCTCCCCCAGGCCGATCCCGCGACCTTCCTGCCGGAGGTAGACGATCACGCCACCGGACGTGTTGGACGGCACGGGGAGGGCGGCCTCGGTCTGCGCCGCGACCGCCGCGAGGGTCTCCATCGGGAGCGACATCAACCGGGCGGCCTCGTCGAGCTGTTCCCCACAGTCGCAGCGGGCGGACCACGCCGTCTCGCCCGTGTAGCACTCGGAGTGGATGCGCACCAGTGGCGCCTGGCTGGCATTGCCTTGCGCCGATGACGGACGGACGGGGAGGGGACCGTCAGCTGTCGCGGATCCCTCTTCTGGTCCCGTCTCCTCGTCCCAGCTGCTCAGGCGACCGGGGTGCAACTTGCCGGTGTACGCCCCCCGGATCATGCGGTCCATCTCCGTCTCCCCCGGTCGCACCTTGTCCAGACTGCGGCTCCGGATGCTATTTCCGAACACGATCGCGAGGTGTTCCTTGTTATCGAGGTCGTTGTGGTAGAGGTGAAGGAACATTTCGGCGCCATTGGTGGTGGGGATGCGCGCGCGCACGATGCACTCGACCGAGGGGAGGCGGGGGAGAAGTTTGGGCCGCTTGCCCGTGGTCGCGGGCTGCGCGTTCACATCCCTGAGGAGCTGCTCTTGGTTCAAGGTGCCCCCGGGGGTTGCTGGAGGGGTGAAGGACGGGGAGAGGAGGGAGCCGGGGACGGCGGGGGTCATGTCGCCACGGTCTTGGCCCAGGCTGCGGATGTGGCTGGCCGCATCGTTGCGGAGATCCTCGACCCTGGCGGTCCGAGACGACTGTGCCTCATCCGATGGTGCATTCAGCGACAGGTCATCATCTACTGCCGGGGTGGAGGAGGGTTGTTGCGCGGTGAGGGTCGGGGAGGCGTGGGAGGGGAGATTCGACATGGTGTGGGATGATAGTATTGCGGGGGAATGATAGAATCGAGGGATCGAAATTATAGAGTGACCAAGGTCATCCTTGGAGGCAAGGGACACTCCGAAGCAATTGTTGGATTTGCAAAGATAATAAATCAATGGAGTAGGGAAGATTCCAGAGTCTCAGGAGTCGGAGTCATTCAGAACGGCATGTGTTTCGGACCCTCGGGATAGCCGTTTCGGCGGGGGGATTCCTGGAGGCTGACTCAGCCGGCTAAGTTTCATCATCTCTACACGGCACATGGACCATACAGACTTTCCAGGAAGATCGTTGATATCCCAGTGTCAATTTGATATCTCAGAAACCAGCACTGCTAAAAAGACAATTCGCTCGACACTCAACCCCAAACTCCATAACGCAGTGCAACCCCCGTCGACCAGAGGACAACCAAAATCGGACAATTAATAATAGTAAATCCTTCAATGGGTATCACCGTACTCCCCAGATACCTGGAAAGGAGGAAAGAAGGAAAATATCAAAAAGGACAAGTTCATACGCCCTCCCAACGCGTCATTTCCCGGGAATGTCCAGGACAAACCGGCGGTCCACCTCCATCTCCTTGTCGTCTTCTTCGCCTTCGAACTTGAGACGGTAGGCCTCCTTTCTCAGACCCATCACCTCCGCTCGATAAAAGGTCGTGGTGTCCGGGTACCGGGCTAGGACTTGCTTCCCCGTGGTGTACGAGGGCAGGGTCGTCCCTGCGCGGGGGATGGGGATTAGGGAGGCCGCGGTAGTCCGGTAGACGGCGCCCTGTTCACCGTTTTCATTTGGCTCCGGATCTTGGACGTCATATCTGTCAGGAGTCAGTCATGCGTCGAATGTCTGAGATGAAAATAAAGATAAAGAATAAATAAATATGAACAATATAAATGAGAGAGTTGGGATGAAAAAAACAAAACAAAAGGAAAAGTATAAAAGTTACATACCGTTTCTTCTGGCCGTCGCCAGAGATCTGTTTGATGATGCACTGGATCCCCTCGCCCTCCACTCCCTGTTTGTTCTTGTTATGCTTGAACACCACCTCGGCGCCGATGGAGAGGATCCCGTTACGCTCGGCCTGCGTGCCCTTGGTGCCCTCGGTGCCCTCTTCCGCTTTCACCGACACGCTGTCACGGCTGTCGCGGCCCTCGCGGGCCTGCGTGCTCGAGACACTGGTGCTCCGCTGGACACCGCCTTTGATGCGGCTGGCCTTGTCCGACCCAACGGCGCCGGAGGGGCCGGGGGAGTCGGTGGCCGAGCTGTCCATGTCGTTTCGCTTCTTGCGGGACTTGGACAGCGCCGTGGCTCGAGCGAGCGGGGCCTCGGCTTCGGAGGCCTGACGGAGGGCGGTCAAAAGGCCCAGGTTCTTGATGACATCGCTGGGCTCGTCTTGGAGGATTGCCCGCTCCTCTTCGCATAACTTGGCCATCTGCCGGTAAAGAGTGTCCAGCTGATTGTGCTCGGTGAGACTTGGCTCTGTTTGATGGTTAGATGACATGTAGGTCCGTAGTAGAAGATGCGATCGATAACAGGCCGAAAGCAGACGGTGTTGGGGGGGAATGGCAATCGGAGATAGATCAACATACTGCTACCATCTTTGCCAATCTTCTCATTCAACGCGGTAATTTGCTCTGACAAGGCTTTCTGCTTGTCATTTTTCTCCTTGGCCTTGCGCAGGTCCTGGAGGATGCGGTTCCACATGTCCGTTTCCTCGTTAACGGCCAGCCCGTTGTCACGGGGCACGGGAGGGCCTCTCGGCCTATTACGCGACATGTTCCCGAATGAAGATACAGGGGGAGCGAGCGGCTTTGTTAGAAGCACGAGCTTCCGTTCCTGAGTAGCTTGAAGCTTCTGTTTCGGAGTGGTATGAACAGCCGTCCCACCGGGTGTTGAATCCCTCGGCTGCTTCTGCAGAATCAACTCTTCCCACTCGAACGCAGAGACTATCTCCTGATGAGAAGAACTGCGCGTTCCACGGGCGGCTCCCTGTCTCTGACTATGGGGGCGACAATGAGGGGAAGAAGAGCGATCTGAAGGTGGAGGAGTAATGGATGAGAGATGACGCTGTTGTTTGTGTTCATTATGGGGCCGGGGATCCTTCTTGGCATGCGGGAGGTGATTGGTGGATGCCATCGGGAAAGGGATGTTCGGATGTTCCGATCCGTATGTCAACTATAGAGTATCAACCAGGAGAACAAATCTCAGTTCACGATTGATCTTGATCTGATGTTGATGTTGATGCTGATGACGGTAGATGGAGAAGCAGTGGAACGAGAGAGAAATGGGGGAGGAAGTGGTACTTCAAGTCAGAATCTCTCTTGCCTTCCGGGTCTGTCTGTCACTGACTGCCTTGATATTCACTACATCCTACCAGAGTCAATACAGAATATGCTATGACTGCTACTTTATAGCTTCTATAACGAGGAATTTTATGGAATTGTCTGCTGTATGCAGTGAGAGAATTGCTCATGAGGATTAAAGCGTCCAATCTCAATTGGGTATCTCTACAACTTGCCCTCTAACCTACGGTGATTACATGCTCAACTTTCTTACTGTTGTTTCTTCAAGTATAGACACATGAGGAAAAAGAAGTAGAGACTGGATAGAATAGGAGCCAGGAAGCAAGTCACATCGTTGCTGGGTGACAGAATAAAGTAAGTAAAGCTACAGCAGGAGCTAGCAGAAAGTCCGGTTATAGTAACTGAAGTTATACTAGTATCATATCTGATTCAGACTCAGACATTGAGAGCAAAAGCTCAATCTCTCAGAGCTTTACATACTGTCTAGGTACAGATAGTAATATAACTTTTATCCAAACCCCCATCCTCTATCTATATGATCTATCCATACACGACTAGTACCTCCAGTCTCCACTTTCAAACCCCGCGATCTCTACCGAGGTTATGGGAATGATAACCCAGCTGAGCCCTGGAAACCCGAACCACTCTTCCCTGTGGAGGAGGATCGTCGAGCGGGGACAAACACAGCTGTGAAGAACCCACATGAAGCCAGTCATTCAATTCACTATGACCTAGCCGACGCGCCCCCGGCTTGCTCTCCTGTCCTCCCTAACCTTCAACTCCACCAACAGACTCACCTGGACAGCTACTTAGTTACTAGCTGTGCCGTCCAAGATCAGTCCACCCAAGATAGGTGTCTCTCGCGATGGCTTCACCACCCACCCCACAACCTCTTTCCTTCCTGGAAAAGGTCGACCTCCTCGCAGGCCAGCTATCCATCGTCGGGTCCGCCCTCTGGACCGTCGTCACGGGTGTCTTTCGCGGGAATAGTTATCCCAAGGAATACAAACTCCATGTGCTGCACTCAATCGTCAGGAAACTGGTGAGCCGGCTGAGTGGCCGACAGATGCAGTCAGTTTCTCTTCCCCGACCAGTTCCAAGGACAATCCACTAACATGCTGCATAGAGCCCTGACCCCCTCCACCAGCCGAGGCTACGAGATCTTCATGAAAGGTCAACGCCTGCAACCAGAGACCGTTGCGCTCCAGCACGGCGCAGCAGGCCACTGGATTGGGAACAAAGACGCGAAGAAGGTAGTCATTTACTACCATGGTGAGTCCACCCCCAACAATCCCAAGAACAAGAACTCATTAAAACCAACCGGACGCATAAAACCAAAACTAACACACACGATCCCAACAAAAACAGGCGGCGGCTTCGTCCTCTCCGCCGTGCCCGCCCACTTCTCCTTCTACAACCAACTAATCTCCTCTTTAAATGCCACCGGCCACGACGTCTCCCTCTTCTTCGTCTCCTACACCCTCGCCCCAACAGCCATCTACCCAACCCAACTCCGCCAAGCCATCTCCGCCCTCCGCTACATCCTCACCGAGACAGGGCGCTCCCCATCCGACATCCTCCTCGCCGGCGACTCCGCAGGCGGGAACCTCGCGCTCTCCACCCTCCTCCACCTCACCCACCCCAATCCCGCTATCGAGCCCTTAGAAGTGTCCGGGCCCCTCGCAGGCGTAGCCGCCTTCGCACCGTGGGTTAGCTTCAGCATGGACGGGCCGTCTATGCGCGACAATAAGTTCAAGGACTGCATCCCACCAGACATTCAGCAGATGTGGGCACCGCAGTACCTGAGGGGCCTGGACGGGGATGGCAAGGAGAAAGAGAGACAGGGTGATGCGTGGAGTGAGCCTTGTCGGGCGCCGCTCGAGTGGTGGGTTGGGGCTAAGGCGGAGGAGATCCTTTTCCTGGCGGGACGGGACGAGGTGTTGTTTTCGGCGATTGACGGGTTTGTGGAGAGGTTTAAGGTCGGTCTTTCCTTTCCTTTTCTTTTCCCTTCTGCCGTTCTTTTTTTTTCTCTCTCTCTTTCCAGGGTGTAATGGTTGTGAGGTTGCCGTATATGCTAACGGTGTAGTAGACTGTCTTTCCCAAAACGACGTATTTTATCGGGTATGGCGAATCGCATGTCGCTCCCGTGTACAGTAGTCATGTTCTCGGCAGGGAGACGCAGCAGGGTGGGGAGTTGCAGAGGTGGTTGGGGTCTCGTCTGTAGTAACCACCTTGTATACTCTATCGATCAATGTAAGACAAATGAACAGTACCGGATGTAGACACGTAGGATAAAAGAATGATACCAGTATCAAACAGTATAGTATATGTCTGTCTATCTATCACAACCTCGAGCCATACATCAACCCCGACAAGAAAACAGGGAACCGAATAACAGGCCTCGCTGGGTAATACCTGGAGAATAGAATGCACCGGCTATTGCCACCATAAGGAACAAAAAGTGTTTAAAAAGATATAAGGATAAAAAAGAAAAAGCTCCAATTGCAAGCAACCCCAACCCAAGAATGAACGGAATGACAAAAGAGAAGAGATAAATTGTGCTAAGAAGATACACGCGGGGCGTACTTGGCGGCGGCGACGTCGAACAGATCGTTCTTCTCTTGGATATCGGCCAGCAAGGCGTGCGAGGGCTGGACTTGCTTCAGGCGCCTGCATTTGGATTCAACTGTCAGTATCGACTCATAATATTGTATATCATAGAAGATGGGGACGCACGATTCCATATCTTCCGTCGGCTTCCCAGCCAGCACATTGAGCACAATAGTATTGGAGATCAGCTCCGCCTCGTCAGGATACTTCTCCAGAGCGGTCGACAGCGCGGCTTCAGCCTCGGGGATGCGACCCAGGTGGAGCTCAGCGACAGCCTGTCCGACAATGGACAGCGGGGCGGACGTGCCAGGCGCAGAGGCCAATTCCTCGTAGACGTAAAAGGCCGATTGGTATTTCTCGCCGCCCTGGTAACACAACTCTGTTAGCACACGCACAGCACACACACACCAGGTGAGACAGGTGAAACCGGTTTCTCTCATGCAAAGACAGAGAGAAAAAAAAAAGGGTACAACGTACGACTCTCAATCCAACCCACGACTCGGCCAGATTAACCAAAAGCGAATCCTGAGCCCAGCGCTTCGCAGCCTGGACCTCCTTCAGGGCGAGGTCGGACCGATTCTGCTGCAGGTGAATCTGCACAATCAAGGCAACACTATAAATCAACCAATTAGCCAACCCATCCACCAAACCATATCCCAGCACCCCCACCCCCGATGGGCTAAAACATACGCTTCCAAACTCCCCTGATGCTTAGCCAGCAAGGCCAGCGCCTCCTCGCTCTTCCCGAGCGCCTGGAACACCGTCCCACCCAGCACCTGCACGGTAGCATTATCCGGGTAATTCTCCGCTAGGTCCTGAGCGAGCTGGAGCGCGGACTCCTCGTCGGCAGAGGCATGCTGCGCCAGGGCCTTAACGGCCGCCAGGTCTGGGACGCTGTCGTCGCTGCTGATCTCGGCGAGGGCGCGGTCGGACTGGCCCTGGGCGATCAAGGCTCGGAGCTTGAGCACGCGCGCGGGCAGCTGGTTCTCGGGGGAGAGGGCGGAGGTGTCGAAGTCGATTACGGTCTCGTATTGGCCTTGGTGAAAGGCATTGTGGATGTTGATGAGCTCTGGGGTAGTTGATTGTTAGCTGGTAGGTAGCTGGTAGGTACACGTCTATAGTGTCGTGTCCGCATGTCGGAGAGCTTGCGAGGGGGGGAGAAGAGAGAGGAGGGAGGTCAGAGCTACTCACCACCCTCAGCAGAGAACGGATCCATTGTGTACTGAATAGAAGACGTAGAAGATTAAAGAAGCGAAGTGTTCGTTGATATTTGCGGGCGGAGGATTCGATGTGTATCTAGATGCTTGCAGCGGGGAGACAACAGAAAGTCGTCACGTTGTCTTTTCCCCGTGACTTGGCTGACCGCTCGCTCAGAATCCGTTGTAGGGGCCCAGCAACCAATCACCAGCTTCTATGGTCTAGTGGCTATGACATGAGTCTCATATCTTATCAGGATGTGACATTGAGGTTAACCTCGGTGAGAAATCTCAGGGTCCTGGGTTCGACCCCCAGTGGAAGCATTTCTTTTTTCTTTTTTTTCCTGTTTGGTCTCTATCTGAACAACAGGTTTATGCTTCTTATCCAACTACAAGCTACAAAGTAAGATAATCAAGTCTGAAATGTTATATATGCAGCCAAAGGCCTAGAACTAAACGAGCGTCCCAGCGCGTCTTCCATGATGGATAGATAATAAAACAAAAATCGAAGAAATATGGTAAAGCGAAAGATAAGAACGATGTTTCATCTCCGCCACACTGCAGCAATGCCAGAAGGCTAGCCGCGAGCAGCCCGGAGCGGCGAGAATAATGTTGAATCAGTCAATGATTCGATTTTGCAAGGACATAATACTATGCCATGCATACATGCACCAGGCTTCGCCATTTGTTGGGGTATGCAGATTTATGTCCAAAATGCAACCAGTTTGAGCGATGTGACATGACTCCCCGAATGCGACTATCCGTGTCCGATGATGATGATGATGATGATGCTCAGAATGTATGGTGAAATGCCGCCGGTGAGTAACCCTTGCCCTAAGACCAACCAACCCATACCACAATGCTAGCAAATAGAGAAAAAGAATAATAAAAAGAGAAACCAGACTCTCGATAAAAATGAGGCAACGAAGAAAGAACAGATAGAGGGTATCGCCAAATATGAACAAGTGATCATCCAGTGACAAGAATTAAACACAAAAGATATGATAAAATATAGCAACAGCAAGGGGGGGCTGGGAGGGAGGCCACTTATCCATTGCGACAAATCTGCAAGATGAGATGGAGTCCTCTCATTGCTCAACAACGTTCAACAAACAACAGATAAAAACGAAAAAGACAACAGTTGGCTGAAATAGATGCGACACAAGCTGGCGGAACTCCTGCTTCCCTTTATAATCTTGATGTAGTAAAAATCAATCGAACGATGCGGGGGCCAGAAAAAAAAAAGAATAAATTGATAAAAGAAGAAGGAAATGGTAGAAGCGAATGATGTAGACGGATGTTAAGGCGGCAACGACGCAGTCGATGTGGTGGAAACGGTGGGCGTCAGAGCCGGAGACGTGTTCTCCTCGGGGCTTGGAGGCGTCTCGCTGCTTTCCTTCTCTCTCTCTGTCGAAGAGGTGCGCTTGAAGACGGTCTGGCCGATCGTTCGGAGAATGCCCATGCGCTCAGCCCGAAGTTCCTCTGCGTCAAGTCGATGCACGGAGATAGGGGTCTCTTTGGTGATTTTGCAGAAAAGCGTGGAAAAGAGGTACTGGTCACCACCGGCGTCGAACAAAGGCAAATACCGGTAGCCTTGGGACAGGCTGCTCAGCTTTGCGGTAAACGTGGCCAGCTGAACGCTGCTGTTATTCCCGGTGCTGCGTCCGTCCAGCGAACTCCAGACCGTCCACCGCACGAAAACTAGATCGGGATATTTGGTCTCCAGGGACAACTTGAAGCGATCATTGAAGATCGGGCTGTACCCGTTACTCTGCTCAATCTTGGTGCGGCGGCGATGCGGGAAACCAATACCGGACATGCCGTTGCGCGCGGATGCGTCCATGCCGCCCTCGCCGAACACGAAGCTTTGACCGCGGTCATCAGCGCTGAACATCTCAATCTCCACATATGGATTGATGCTGTCGTCCAGGCCGATGCTACGAGGGCGCGGCAGCTGCTGCGCGGAAACCACGTCGACTGAGAATCGAACAAGCTTCCGTTCCGTGATCTTCCTCTTGTGCTCATCAACCGAAGTGGGAGAGCGAAGAGACTCGGGCTTGAGCACGTAGCCCGTGCGATCGCTGCCGGCAGCGAACATGGCCTGGTTCAACTGCATGCCGACGTCGTATGTTTGCCAGTTCAGTGCCGCCATCTGGACGCCACGGCGCCAGAATTTGAGAGGATCGAAGTTAGACGAACGCAGGCGGAAGCCAGAAGGATATACGCGCGTGAGGAATTTCCGATTGTGCTTCTCCAGCTGGAACTTGTTCTCGGCGTCTCGACAGATTCCCTCGAACGACCGCTCCGCGAAAGAGTACACATGATTATACCGCTGAGACTCGGCGGACGCGAAGCTGTGCCACTTGTATCCTCGGGTGTAGACGCCCAGATCCGACAGCGGCTTGGTGATCTTGCTCTTCTGCCGTTTGCGCCGCTCCTTCTTGGCGGATACCAGCGCTCCGTCGCTGTCTTCGGTGGCACTACTCATACTCGCCGTGGTTACCGACCGCCGGTCCTGCGTGAGGAAAGAGCTCACGTTATCGAAACCGAGCGTCGGGGGGCTGGATAGAGACGGGAGACCGGCGACAGTCGCGCTTTCCATCATCGATGGGCGCAGGAACGGGGAACTGGCGCTGCGCTTGCGACCGTGCGCGGCAGTACCTGGATTCGATGCCGACTCATGCTGCATCTCGTCGCAGGTCTTCACTTTGACCAGGATGCGGCCCTTCAGCTCTTCGGGAGACGGAAGAACGAAAGCGTTAGTCAGCAGCGGCTCTAGAATTAATTGGTCCTTGAACGCGTCTTTCATGATTTTCACCATCGCCAGCTGCTGCTCAGGATTGCAGTGCACCTCCAGGGAGAGAATCAGGGGGAAGTCGGTTGTGATGAAGGCGTAACGGTTGATGACGGTGATGCAGTCGGCAAACAAAACGCTGGTTGTCATGGTCCGGCCATGGGAGACGATTGGTCGGCCGTCCGCACCATCCCAGCAGTCAATTTCGACGCAACGACATCCTTGGGACAGGGCGCTGATGTACGCCTCGGTACTGGAGGCACCGGCCACCTGGCGTCCCAAGAGGTACGTGTTGTGGGAACTAGAAATGAAATACTCGTTCAAGGGTCGATCGAACCGCGACTGGGGAGCGCGAGAAGCGTAGACTCCGTTCCAGGACGAGGTCAGAAATGAGGTGAGTGCCTCGAGACCCATGCGCGAGACGTTCTCGCCGGCTCCGGGTTCCGGGGCAAGCTGCCCACGGGACTTGGACTTCCGAACGAACCGGTCGAACACGGAGGCCCAATAACTTCGATCACTGACGACGTCCTCCTTCTGCACGTCGCGCAGAAAATTCAGAAATTCGTCGAGGGTGAGGCCCGTCTTGGGTTCGGCGGCACTGGCCTTCAGGATCTCTTTCACGTCTTTCCGCTCCTTCAGGCGAGCGACAAAATCAACAAACTCCGCAAAGTTGAGTTTGCCCTTGCTGCCTAGATCGGCCTTGGAAAATTGCGCACGGAGCATGTTCTTGGAACAATTGATATGTAAACTCCGACAGACGCTTTCGACCGCGTTGAAATCGAGCCGTTCCTGCTCCCCGGGCCGGAGCCCCAGCGGAAACAGTCGGGACATCTCCCTCTGCCAGTGGGCTTTGAGAACGGCTTCACTCTGACCGGAACCAGCCAGGCCAGCCATGAGGCCAATTCTATACCGGGAGATGTCCTCAAGGGTCGTGGTCCACAGATCGAGGATGCGGTCGTTGGGAGCGATGAGGTGGAGGATCTTAAAGGCGCGACCCTTGGGCCGCTCGGCATCGGCAATCACGACTGTGAACCAGCGCCGCTCCGCGTCTTGCGGGACCTGGTGTTCCTCGCGGTAATTGCGTGCGTCCGCGCCGACGCGGATTTCTTTGATGTCATCGATGTAGAACCGCTTGGCCGGGTTCGACACATCCCAATACACTTTGCCCGCGTCGAGATCGAGGAAGAATCGCACTTGCTTTCTTCGCTTCTTCGTCACCTTGGTGAGGATGGTCCCGCGTTGGATGGCCGAATCGACCTTGGGGGCAACGGCACCCGAGTTGCGCGACATGGCCATCGGGTTATCACTCGGTAAGCTGGAGGCCTCCGAGCCGCACCAGACACCCAGCGCATCCAGGGCATCGTTGCTGTCCTCCTCATTGCTAGAGTCCAGGGCGTTGTCCCGGGCGGCGGGATGTTGCACCCCTGTCTTGCTGTCGCTCCGTCGGCGCATGATGACGGGGCCAGAGCTGCAGTCCCGCTTGTCGTTCTGCGAGGCCGACTGCCGCCGCCGGGTCAGCTTGTTTGCCGCACCGCGGGAGATCCTGCGCATCAACCCAGGACCTTTGTTCGGGTTCGGGATGATGGGGTCCCCCGAGCCGGACGCGCAGGCATTTCCCGGGACTGCCATCACAGTCTCGCCAAGCTCGAGCGGAGTGGGAGAAATGGAATTGAAAGAAGATATGCGACCACGAAGTCCCTCTGAGGCAGGTTGTAACGGGGTACTCGAGGAGCTCGAAGCATTTGAGGGAAGGGAGGTCGGGTGGAGAGTATTGGACGTCGAGAAGTAGGAGGGGGCGTCGTATGCGGGGGCGGAAGAGGGATTGGGGGCGGGTGGAAGAGAAGTTATGACATGATGTAACTTGGGGGGTTGAGGGAGGGAAGTAGTGAGCTTTAAATTGGCGTGGGTGTCGCCATTCATGGTTGACGACGAAGTAGCGGCGTAGGCCATCGCGGCTCCTTCGCGGTCAAGGGTGAAACTGTCAAGCTGTTGTGAACCGTGCCAATAGTCGAGTCACCTGGACTCGTGAGGGGGACGAATGAACAACAGCGCTGTAACCAAATATGCTTGGTTTGTAATGGTGGGCCTATAGCTCAGCTGTAGTAATACGAGCCTTAATAGGGAGCGTGCCTGGGTGAGCGATGGTAAAAGCCACGTCCTTAGCGGGATTGCTCTGTTTTTGATATCTGCATCTTGGCCTGCCTTTGATGCAATGCGGAGGAGCCCTGTGCGGGAACACTCGCGACGAAGGAATCCTGGTTCCTGATAACAAGTGAGACAGGCACTGATTTGTGTAACTTTGGCTCCGCACAGAATATTTTTTTTTTTCCTTTTGTTTTTGAATCAAAAAAGAAAAAAAGAGAAAAAAAGCAAAAGTTGCGAACTGCGGCGTCGGATCGCTCACTGGGATCGGAGTGATGATTTGTCGCCAAGTAAGACGCCCCTTTTGGAATCGATCTTCGGCACGTTTCTTGATATCGGTCCAACCTTCTTCTCTTTTCAACCCCTCGTCCAATTTGAAACACTTGATTTACCCCTCTTCGATCGCTGATCGTTTGATGCGTGGGGAAAGCTGTCTTCCTGCAGCAAGACGAGTGCGGAGATGACTCCGATGGGGAGACCGTTACTGACAGACGAGGTTCTTCCTGGATCGAGCCGGCGCAAAGTAGTTGGTTGAGGCAAAAGCCGGCGAACGGAGGCAAGGGAGAGGCACGAGAAAGAATAAAAAAAGGATTAAACGAAATTAAGGACAAGGCAAGAGACACCGAAAATAAGGCGAACACCAGTATTAATTTCCAAAGACAGGGTTCTGCACGTCAACCAGGCCGTGTGCTCTGCGCATGTGGTTGAGGGTCAGCAGAGCCCCTCCGCAAGACAGCTAGCTGTATGTAAGATACCGAACTCGAACAGGGAAATTCCGCGCTGGATTGACTGGACGGAGAATTGGCGCAAGGCTGCGAGGGTTGGATGGGTAATCGGCGACGAGGATGGAGGCTGCAATGCAGGATTGCCTGACAACACAGTGACGCAGGAGGTCCAAAGAGGAAGGGCGCAGACGAGCAATCGGGGACTGGACCGAGTAAGAGAAAAGCGCGCGGAGTGTCGCAATTGTCTAGTGCGTGTTTCGATGTCTAATGAGTTGCCCAGCTTGCCTGCACGGTTACGTGGAAAATGTACTGAAAAAAAGGACCTGCAGCCAAAAGAAAAGAAAAGTGGTAAAAAAAGGCGGCCAGTTGAAGTATATTGTCAGGAAAGGCGATGATCATGCGACGGGGAAGGCGGACTGGCGGCAGGGTATCTATCCTTCGTTCCCGGGTTTCGGATCGGTCCCAAACCTGTGGATTGTTTCGACAAGAGAATAAGAGGGTTGAATTGAATTGATAGATGAAGAGGAAGGAAAGGGGAGAGTGGGGGGAGCTGGAATGGAATTTCTGGGAGACAAGAGAGAAGTCGAAAGATGTTCGACGGGTCTTCTTAAGAAAATGTTGATCCAGCAAAGAGACCCAGTGTGACAAAGGCGGAGGGCATGAAAATAATAAGAATAATTGATCCAAAGAATAATAAAAAGGAATTTCAAAGCTCGAAATTCGAAATTCGAGAAAGCGCCAGGACTGTTTCAATGGAAAGAAAAGCAGCTGGAGTGGAGTTTACCGTGGAGTACCGAACTGACTAGCTAAGGCAGTAGTACGAGCTGGTATCGTATTGGTTTGGTCGTATTGTCACGGGTATCCGTTTTGTCGGTCAGGTATGTGACAGCCAAAAGACGAAAATACTAGAAAATTCACCAAATCGGGTAATACGGAGAGGAGCTCGGAGACGGAGACAGATGGGTAATAATGATATAACCACCCGTCCGCGATATGAGGGGTTATGTAGAAATCAACCCGACTCGGCTGAAAATAGATAATGATCAAAATAAGATAAAGAGGGAGATAAAGAATTTCCAATAAAGATAGGTCGAACCCTGTCTTTTGAATTCTCTCTGCTTGCTGCCAGGATCCAATTCTCTGCCACAGGAAAGAGAAGGAGATCAAGAGATAAAATGAAGACAGTAATGGGGCGAAGGTAGGAAGGATGAAACGGATCTATATACTGAATCCCCAAGCTGGCGAGCAAGGGAAAGGGACGGTCAATTCTGTCATCTAGTCCAACTGGGCCGTTATCGCTGGGCATAACTTGGAGGGTTGAAGTCTGTTTTGTAGATTAAGGTGTGAGATCAAATCAAATCATCTCATCACATACTCCGTACACCGTAGGAACAACGGCGGCCCAAGCAGTCATCCTCCTACCCAGTAATCAGGCACCCTTTCTATTCTTTGTTCTGATTCCTTCTGTCTTTCTTCTGTTTCTAGTTCTGCGTTTCTCTTCTTTTTCCTTTCATTTTGTGACTACTTTCAACAAAGATGAAAAATACTAGGATCTACCAGACTAGACGTCATCGCCCGATCGTATTCTCTCAGGAGTATTTTATTGCTTTTTATAATTTCTTTTTCGGCTTTCGCGCCATCTACCCAGTGAATAGAATTCCGGGGTTTAAAGCCTGAGGTCATTGGATATGGGATAGCCCCGGGTTAGGTATGGCAGACATCATACCACACTCTCCCCCCAATCCCTGCATCAGTATGCGGAAATCATATTTTTTATTCTTGTTTTTGTTCGAAAGAGTAGCTAAGAGAATGAAAGAAAAAAAGAAGAGAGAAGAGAACAGAGGAGGATTTACCCCCCATGATCCCAGTGGTCAGGCCGATCGGTTTCCTCCATTGGACGATCATCCCTTGAACTTGTCAATCTTGACAAGTTTGGATGATGATAAGGGCGTTTCACATTTCCATAGCAGAAGAATGTGACTCCTGATTGGTATGATGGGATCGAGCTTTGCCTTGGGGATGGATGGTCAAGGAGAATGACTGGCATACTCCGTTCGAAAAGGGGGGTGGAGGGAGAGGGAAACAAGGGGGGAGATCTCTCTCGAGCCATGTGCATCCTCATCATAGGTGAGCGGTGGATAGTCAGTGGTTGGTGGGGACGTTCCCATTCCCATCGTCAGTTGGTTGTTACAGAAGTCAGTAGTCTGTTAATCCACAGGATCCTTATTCATTCTCCCGTTGTCCATCCAACACACGGCCACGCCGTATTCAGTAATCCGACATCGTTTGATGACCAGATCAACAGTGGTCTTATCCGAGGCTATAACATTCTCTGGAAAATCATGGCGATGGCGGTCATGGAGGTAATGGCAATGATCAATACAATGACCTCAGACTTAGCGCCGGTTCAAAACTAATGCCTTACCGGCGATCCACATGGATGCGCGATAGGCAGCCATCTAATTTTTCCATACGAAGCTGGTAGGACCTTGGTGTATACCCAATGACACCACGACATATCCGTTCAATTCACGCTTAGTGGGAGTCCTAAGGCACCGGCACGATGGTCCTCCGGGGAAGACCTCAAGACGGGAGAGCGAAGCTTCTTCTCATTGGGCCTTGTTGGGTCTTCCACGTCCTTCGACTCTTACTTCCGACTTCACCCATGAACCCATAAGCTTTTCCTCGGTATGTGTTAATACGGACTATACGCTAGGTACTATCGACAATAGTGAATACTGAATAAACATCACCATCCCCCCTTTTTCCCTTCTTGTGGACGTTCAACACAGTGGAGATATTCTCAACCTGGGGCAGCCGTAGCTGCACACCATTACCCATGTGCCTTAGCATCCGGTACAAGGATGGGACCGGATCGAGCTTCAGTCCAATAACGGTACACTTGCTGTTTATCCTTCTTCGGGGACTTCTGACGATCGGATTCGGTGACTAGTCACATGACCATAGACAAGAATAGGATGGTTCAAACATTCAAATCACATCCTTTCAATCCATAGGGGATGTCTGTCCACACTGATTGGACTACCAAGTCCGCACCCTCCGGAGAAGAGCACAAGAGAGGTGGTGTGGGGGGTGGGGAGAACGGGCAGGAAGGGGAAAAAAAAAAAAAAGGAGGACCATTGACGATGGGAGACGGCAGATGCCGCTCATGTCTATTCGACATGGCATCATTGTGGAGTTTTGCAAAAGTGGTTCTCTTTCATGGGTTCACCGGTTGGTAAGGCAGGCGGGGACAAGACTGTTGAACCACTGAAAGGGTTTTAAATTTTTTCATTTTTACTTAGGTTGACCATTTTCAGCGCTTCTGTTCTGTTTCGCTGAACGCGGGGAAGAGAATCAAAAAATTAAAGAAAAAAGGAAAAAATAAGCTAGTGCGAGATAGGTAATTAATGGGGCAGTATCAGAGATGTATTTGTAACTGGTTACTGGAGTAAGGCTAACTCTGTTATTTACGGAGAACGGGGGGGCCATACACAGCATACCTTGACCGTCTTAAGAGATGATCTTAGTCAGATGGAGTATCCACTGGTGAGGCTGGAGCGGTGGCAGTGAAATAACAGTCGGGGCGGTGCGGAAAGGGGCAGGCAATAGAGGTCGACGGATCGTCACCACAATGGAGCGGTAAGGATGATGAAACCACGATCTTAAACACTAGCCGGTAGATCCATTAGGAGAGGGAAACCCCGTACGGCCAGTAATATTCTGTATTTTCATTTCTCTGTGGGGCACTTTCTTCCCTTTTTTAATTTTACCTTCCTTTTCTTTTTGTTACACCTGTCTGTCTATTGAGTGTTGTCCATCCTTGGTCAATTCTTTAGACATCCATTCATTCAATGGCCTCATCCTCTCCTAACACATACAGAAGTGCAACAACTACCTGCACCTGCGCCTTGTCAGATGTTTCACTGAGGCAATGTAATCCAGCACCATCCTCCAATACCAGACCAGCCGTCAGGAGTCCAATCTCCCCGACACAAGATTTATCCATACCTACAGTAGGCTCTCCGTACGATGGTTTGATTTTTGGCCCCTTCTCCCCCCTCGGAGTACACCGCTTTCACTCCACTGGATCCGTAATTTCACCACCTCAGCCTCCTGAACTTCCCATTCGTTTCTTGCTCTCGCCCGTACGCGACTTTGATTATACGTCGGTGTCCGTTTCCTTGAATAGTAGAGCACGCGCCTTGTTGATCTAATATATATAGAAAGGTAAATATATTCATCTTGGGACGGCCGAATAAACCCACGCGTATCGCTGTCCCCGAGAGTGCATACTATACTACTACTCATGTACCTAGGTATTATTGTTCATTACTTTACGTATTGTATGGAGGTCAGATCCTAAATGCACCCGGAATAGGCGAGCTTTCAGCTTTCAGCTCCTCAGGTAACCAGCTGCGAGGTAAACCGCGCCATCTTTCTTCTCATACATGGAAAAAGCATCATCATGATTAATCAAATAATTAGAGGGAAAAGCAAATAAACAAGAAAAAGAATTAAGACAAAGAATGTCGGCTAAAACAGAAGACATCATGTCCGGGGGTGGTGTTTCCCAAACCCCGCACGTAGCTAAGCCACTTCTTGCTGAGTTGGCGGTGGTTGATTTTTCCCTCTTATCCGGGGATCTCTTTTCTGTCTTTTGTCGTCATTCTACTCGCTCCAGTGGTCTGTGGTCTGTCCATCGACACTGTCTAATCCCGGATTTGTCTTGATCTCCGGTCGGCCGCGGAATTGCCTCTCCTCATGACGATGCGGACTACTCTACTACGTACTTGGTCTTAGGACAGGTTTTCCATCGTCGTGTTGTGCGGGGTTGGGGACAGGTCTACAGGATAAGCCCCCCTGCCCCCCTCTGGTCTGCAAGGGTTCAAGATAAAGGATAGAATGAAAAAAAGCAAATATAGCGAGGCTATCTATTTGCCAGATACTGCCACTGATGATACGTCTATCGCTACTATAAAGTTGTCATTGTTTACAGTGATTTTGATAAGATGGTGATAAGGAATGTCCCCGCCGGGCAGCGTCGGCTGAGGAAAAGAAAAAAGGCCCAAGACGGGGGGAGGCTTGTTGAATGAATCGAATATTCCTTCACCCTTCCATTGGAGCAAGGTCAGACTTCGGTTCCGGGACGTAATCATGGTAACCTTAAAATGTCTCAGTATATACCCAGTCTAGCAGCTAGTCCCGTTCAGGATCAGGACATTCTTCCTCGTACTGGAGGTCCTCCAATGGTTCGGGATAGGTCCGCTGACCAACAAATCCCTACAGTCCCCGAACCCTGGGACTTTAGCTTGTACAGCATGCAATCTTGTTTCAGGAATGCAGCATGAAAGGAAGACAGAGCCAGGAAAAAGCGAGGATCTCTATGGCTGTGCGGATGCCCGATGTTTTCCTTCAACCAACTGCGGGTTAGTACGCTCTGATACCCTCGCGGTTGTGGCGGCATGGAGGCTAGTGCCTTGCTCTTTTGTGAGTGGACATGTCTCATTATTTGGTCATGACGCAAGGCAGATTGCATGTAGTATAGGTGCTAAGAGTGTGGAGTGCAGTTGCAATACATTCACGGACCCTGGTCCGCATACACTTGGTATTGAGCAAGCACCGACATGCGGGGACCAGGATGCTGACGATAGAGTCGAGTAGCAGATGAAATCGAACACTACTCATGTGGAGGGTGCGGTATGTGACTTGTCTGTCTGCCGGGGGCCAAGTCCGGCTGCATGAAGATGGAAGTGGTATGCACATATGAGCGCATCACGGATAATCTAGGGACGGGTAGTAAGGGCTGTTGATACTTGATAGTGGTCAGTACCTAGGTACCTCTCCCACACGCAGGTTCAGATGCCTTGAGGTGGTTTTACCCCTCCTTTGACCCACGAGACATCCCCGCGGAGGGGAGGGGAACTGGATGAGTATGTTGTCACCGGTGCGGTGCCCATGCTCAGCACGTTTTTGAGTCTGACCGCTTCCTCCCCGACGTTTGGACAGCTGGGGATGGGGCTGGTGCTTACACTGCTGATGACTCAAGGGGGGGAAGAATGAGGGGCTCATTACCAATTCCATTCCCTCGGCTCGTCTCATTTACTTGCGCTCTGGCGTGCCACGAAGTCATTGGAGTGAGGAGATTGCAACGATCTCGTCGTATCCTATCATCATCGTTGGCTCTCCTCTATGAATGATTCTTCATTCGCGCTGGCATTCTCCGGCTGTCTGTCACTTCAATGTTGGAACCACGGACCGATTGGTAGGGAGGCAGGGTACGGAGATAGAAGGGTCGTACCAACGTGTAGTATCCAGTAACAAATGAATCTCTAATATTGTCCAACTAAAAGAATAAGATTATCCCTGTCGGCTAGGCAATAAAGCATCGATATTCTTGTCTTTATCTTTATTTTGATTATCCTTCATTACTACGATAATCACTACAGTCATTACCATTATTATTACTATTATGATTATGTCTTAGTTTTGGTGTGGTCAGGATTTTACTAGGCAAGTCGGGAGGCCTGAGGTACGCCGTACTAAGGATTCAGTTCATTGAAGTGAGTGATTGCAAGCGGCCAAAATTCATTGGCCCGTCCGGGTGTATCTCGTGGGGGGGTTGACTGGGTTTGACTTGGTTTGGAAAACGGTGTGGCCCACTCTTGACAGCTTCCAAGCCTCTTCCATTCCTAATCAGTAAATTATCATAGCGGGTTAGCTTTCTTTTTTTTTTTTCCTTTCACGGTCAGGATCTTGCATCCGAGAACTCCTTGCTACGATCACACAATATTGAGACTACACCACCCGGGTCATCCGTGTATCAAATAGTACGTAGAATGGTACAGTACAGTACTCAATTCTTTTCAAATACCATGTCTTTTTTTTTCTGGTTTTCTTTCTGTTCCCCTTCCGTCTTGATTTCTCGTTCACCCGCCCTCCTTTCATTACCCCACCACCATTCCATGCTCATCGGCTTTTGAGAAAGAGGAGAGGGACGATCTCCCTTACTGCAAACTCCCCATATTAGAAATCCTTAGTCAGTTTTCATCCTTAAATTGTAGACATTTTCAATGTTAGCCCTGGATGGGCGGAGTGAATGCTTGAGGAGGTTATGACATCATTAATCTTAAAGCATGCCAGACTCAAACGAAGGAAGGTAGTATTGTTAACAAGGGGTCTCCACTCCCAGGAATGGATGCAGGAATTAGGGGGGAGACTGGACAGGGCAGAGGAAAAATGAAATAAAATGAGGGAGATACGGGGAAGAACAGGCTTGATTGTTTCCACCATAGTGGTTATAGTACCTTAGGTAAGATACTGACAGTACCAGCGTTATTGCATTAGTGTGTCAACTTCGCATGACGGCCTTGCTGTCATGTCATTACCGTTCTATCTGTAAGTTCAATACAATACATTCTAATCCCGACACTTGACAGCCCTAGGGTGGTATCGTGGGAGAACCGTTCGCTTTAGATCAGGGGATTTTCGCTACAAATCCTTCTGTTCATCTCCTTGGGGGGGGAGAGGAGAAGACCTAGGAACAGTAATAGTAGGGTTACCTCCTAGTCCACCTTAGGAGGCTCCCACCTTAGACTGGGATCCTAGACAAACCCATTATTGACATCCTTTCTGCCCCCCTCCTTTTCCTTCTTTTTCTTTCTTCAGTTTTTGATCTTCAGGAGAGACGGCTCAACAGGCCAATTTGCACCCCTCCTTTTTCTTTCCTTTCCAAATAACTTTCTTCCTATCTCTTTGTTTCTTTTGTTATCTTCATGGTTTCGCGGACCACAATGTTCATCACCCCCGTCCAATCGACGCATTTAAATTATACACAAAACAATTTGGTCTGGTGTTTACTGTAAGTAATAAAATACCGAGCGTTCCCAACTGGATGGAACGTTGCGCCTCCGAGGGCAGGGGGTGTTGGCACGTCATTCTATGATTTATTACCTACATACCCTGTCGAACACTGTCCTGCGGTATCTATTCAGAGTTTCTGTATACAAATACCAATTACTGGTGTCATAAGGGCCTGGATGGAAACATGCGATCTTCCAATAGCTACCATGATGTCTATCGAGGTAATTAACCAGGGGTGTCAGACTTGTCACGATTGTTGCGAGTAAAATGAGAAACTGAGTCAACACCAGACACTAGCAGCAGTAGTAGTAGTCCGCAGTACTAGTTGGTATATAGTGAGGTAGTCAGATTGAAGGAGTCACTGCCTGCCTGAGGCTGTTCGCTCAGCCTCGTCCATTCTTCCATGCGCCTTCGATGCTTCAGCCTTCTTCCATTTGATCTGAGGCCTCCCTCGTATAGCATTGTCATTAGCCTTGTTGTCCTGGTCTTCTCCACTGTCATCTTGCATCGTCCCAGCCTTGCCTCCTGGCGCTTCCCCCATTGTCAGCCAGCCATCCAAACGTACTAGAGGTGTCTTGTAATCAATAGTCCCATTTCCTTTCGCATTTCTTTGACGGTGGCTTGCATAGACACCCGCCGCTATTTCCAACTCGTCTGCTTATCTAGCCTCGTGATTACCTCCTATCAATGACTTGATTAGTTCTTTTTCCTCGTTTCTTTTTTCTTTTTTCGTCCCCGGTACTTTGCAGGACAGCCTCAAGGCAGAAAGTGGTCCCTTTCCCCTCCCTCCAACAATCAGAAGGGCGAATCCAACCCTAACATGTGAGGCTACTTCCGCGATTGGAGGGCGAGATGTTCAGTCCGTGACTCCCGTACAGGGCAGACCAAATCCCGGCGGCTATCACATCATCTTGAGTCACGTCTGCCCTGCTCTTGTTAATTTTTCTTGTTGCCTGGTCTTGCGTTACAACTGGCCAGGCAATTTGGTGATGCTGAATGTGTGGTGAGCCGCATATTCGTTATCAAATCGGCAGATCACACAAAGGGTTGCTGCCGAACTTACTTGCACCTTGAGGGCAAACTATCCTGTGGCAATAAGCTGGGCTGGTGATGGCGGAATCAATAGCCGCCGAATTGTTCGTAGACAAAGTCCTCAACTTCGGCTTCTAGTTTGTACCTTTGCTCAATTCAAAGGTACCTACCTATCTTTTATTAGGGCCATGCCTATCTACTCATTATACCATCCTTTCCCATATGCCGCTTGGGCTATTTACTGACCACAGAAGTAACGGACCAAATCCGACGTCCAAAAGTCCACGGTACAAGATATCGATTCTCAAATACTGTTCATGATTATGTACATTCATGAATGGCCCATAATTGACCAATGTCTATGATATGTAGGATTATCTCGCTATTGCTTCCGTTCTCGCAACTCTGAGCATACCGAAGTAGTTACACTTGACTTTCGGTCCGGTCCGACAAAACAAGCCACCATCGGATATAACGGCTGCCACACATGACCACGGAAAATAATGGAAGAACGTGTCGTGTGTCCTCTGAAGACACCCTTTCTCGCCTACAAAATTGACGTGGTCTGCAACGGTATCGCCGTTGTACATAGATTGTTGGACGAAACGTCCATCGGTGGTATATCCATTCAAACGATGAATCAAGCTGAGCCACACAAGGCCAATCACAGCCCCTCCGTTGCGGCATTTGCCCGAGGTGGTGGGTTCTGTCTGTTCCAGCAACCCACTGTTCCGACCAGTGTATTTCCCATTCAGGAACGGAGATGCCTTACATCTTGCTAAAAATAGCCCTATCCGATAGAGTTGGCCGCCCAATCGTGTCAAGGCTGGTGGTTTCTGGAATGCTTCGACGCTAGCCCCCCATGGACGGCGCAGTGTCAGAGATATAGACGATTGGAGAGGTTTCAATGGGCTGTGTTGCGGGCCTACGGTGGTGCGGCCGCTCCACCGGCATCAAGAGATCCTGGTCATTGATACTGTCGGCAACTGCTGGAAACACCCTGCTAGATCATTCGAGAATTTACTCTACCCCACAAGAGGCTGACACGAGTCAAATACCGCAAACTCAGCCATTGGGGATCCGTCCGCCCGGATTACCATGCCACGTTATGTCGACACATTGAATATCGCTTGAGACTGCAGTATCTGGAGGCAGTGCCTGAAGGGTACGTCGGACAACCAAATCGCAATGTCCTTCCATCCACCACAGCAGGGCTAGTCATCATGCATTCACCTCAGGGTGCCTTGCAATAAGATTTCGAGAACAGGGGAATAACGAGAATAGCAGACGGAAATATCCGTGATGCTGTGGGACCGCGGACTGTGCGGTGCACCCCAAATTCCGAATTACCGTCAATTCGATTCGTATATCGAAAAAATCAAACGCGGTCTTTCACTTTCGTCTGTTATTCCTCGTTTCCCATCTCCCCTTTCGTCCTTTTCTCCTTTCTGCCTTTCAACATTCGAAGCGCCCGTTGGTCCCCACTTTAAATTAGATCCGCCTTCGCACCCGATACCGCGAAGGTCATTACAATCTACACGAAACCGAAACAGGCCAGCTGTCCAACCGAGGCGGCTTCGCCGCAGCGAACGAGACATTGCGACGTGACCGATATTGAAGACCGGCCAGGGGCTTGCGGCTCAAGTAGCGCGGTCGGTATACCAGAACGGCCCTAGGCTATCCACGTCAGCAGTCAGGCTGCATGCCGGAACTATGGTCCACGAGGGGGACTTTTGACAATTTATACTGTCGCTAGCGGTGTTGAAGTCATTGATCAATCGCTGGGCTATGTATGTCGATAAGCGAACTGACTGGTCGGTCGGATTGATTGACAGTTGGATACGAAAACAAGGCTTAGCATGCCTAGGCTTAGTGGTAACACTATGGAGGGGAGAGGACATTCGGGAAATGGAAATCTGTTGCTTACTTGGAGCAAACAGGACCCTAAACCCAGAAGGCAAAGGTCCTCTCGACATCTTCAAAATTCCAGAACTGCAAATTGGAAAATCCAAATTTACAAAACATCAAGTTAGCAATACGGAGCTACCTCACACCTAAAACACAGCTCAATATATCCAAGGAGATTAGATCGGTTCTAGAATCCGGGGTGCATCAGCTGAAACATCCGCGGATCCGATCGTCACTACAGCTAGACTACACGGGGCGCACAGAGTGGCATGATCGTAATCTCACCAGCTTTTCGATACCTTGCGCAGGAGACTAATATTTGTGGGAAAGTCGGACATTGCGATACGTTGCTGTTGGATTGGATTCTCCCTTCGTGTGTCAATTTGAGACGTTGGGGTGGTGGTTTTCGGGGAATTGTGGGCGACATCATATAGGCGAAATTGGAGGGTAGATTGGAGGACCGGTTTGGGGTGTAGCACCAGAAAGCCACTTCAGGTAGAATGATTATGGACTCTTTCCATACTGGCCAGTTGACAATTTTCTGAGTGCATGGTGTTCTCAGATAATGAGCACCTACTGTAGATTTGGATAGTCAGTAATCAATGTCATGCTATGATGGCCGAAAATTATAGGAACTGTCGGACTTCATAGCCTCTTAATCAGGTAACAACTTGTCAAAGATCATAGACACCTGTATGATCTCTGCGATATCTTGAATGTATCCAAAGTAAGAATCACACCAAAATGTACATCTTTGAAAGGTGTTGACACGAGCAAAGGTTCCGGTCACCTGCCACTCCCATCGTTTCCACTTCCCCTCACCAACTGATGTAAAACCAAGACTTCATCATCACTCGCACCTTCATCACCATAATCGCATTGTTCTAAAAATAAGCATATATAGACGCACAAGCCACACTAGCCAGCACCATATACACTAGAAAAAGCAAAAGAACAAACCAATACACCAGACAAAACCTCCAGAATGAGCCCCACCAAACCCATCATCACCCCCGCATTCACCAAATCGCTTCCCAAGGTCGAGGTATGCACACCCTCCCCACAATCTCCACAGATGGTATCGAACTCAATAGCTGATCATAATGATTGATGGGGAAAGCTTCATGCCCATCTCACGGGCAGCATCAGTCGCCAATGTCTGCATGAGATCTGGGAGCGCAAGAAGGCTGAAAATCCAGCTTTCGATGTGCAAGACCCGTGGGAGGTGATGCCTCCTGGTAAGGTGGATTATTCTCTGGCTACGTATGTTTTACTCTCCATTCTGGCTATTTCATAATACGTACCCGAACTGCATCATGTGGAGAAGCATCCATCAGTGGACAGTTTCTGTTCACCAATGGAACCCAACGCGTCGGGCGGAATTAATACTGAGACGGATATCAAAAGCTTCTTCAACGTCTTCTCCAACTCAATCTACAACCTCTGCTCCGATCTCCCCAGCATCGCCTACGCGACGACCTCCGTGCTCGAAGACTTCTACGCCGACGGCATCCGCTACCTCGAACTGCGCACCATTCCGCGCCCATCCCCGTCTTTCTCAAGAGAAGAATATTTGCTCACCGTGCTCGATGCAATAGACGCATATGCCCACACCCAAGCCGCTCTCGATCCCGACACTCACAAAATGACGACCCGACTAATCCTTGCTATCGACCGTGGGCAGATGTCCCCCGCTGATGCGAACGAAGTCATAGATTTGGCAATTGCCCACAGGCACCGCGGTGTCGTCGGCATTGACATCTGCGGAAATCCCACGAAAGGCGACGTTTCTGTATTTGCGGGGGCGATGGAACGCGCGAAGAGTGCTGGGTTAGCCCTGACGGTGC
This sequence comes from Aspergillus candidus, assembly GCF_002847045.1. Classification (NCBI taxonomy): domain Eukaryota; kingdom Fungi; phylum Ascomycota; class Eurotiomycetes; order Eurotiales; family Aspergillaceae; genus Aspergillus; species Aspergillus candidus. Next base: position 32,297 of record NW_020194057.1, on the reverse strand, counting down.
ATTTCGGCGAAGTGTCTTCTTCGACTCTCGCGTCGTCGTCAGCGAAGACCGCAGCGGAGGCGGAGAAGGCCTTGGAGAGTGAGTTGAGAGAGATGCTGAGCTGGAACCCACGCAGGTTGGGCCACGTCATTCATGTCCCAGTGGGCATCAAGAACGAAATCAAGAAGAGGGGCCTCGGCCTCGAGTTGTGTCTATCGTGTAATGTGCATGCGAGCATGTTCGATGGCGGGTTTGCGGATCACCATTTTGGGGAGTGGTGGCGGGAATCTGATTGTGTTGCTGTGCTTTGTGTGAGTCTTACTTTTTATCTATCCACCCCCCTTTTTGTCCTAGATTACTTCATCTTTGCTTTACATCCCCTCGATGCATGTTTTATTCTCAGCCTACCCGGTCTTTCCCCAATACAGAAGAGCTAACTGTCTAGACTGATGATGTGGGCTTCTTTTGTAGCCCCATGTCGAACGAGTATTTACTCGCGGCGGAGCATTTCAATCTATCGCGAGTTGATATCCTACGTCTGTGCCGGAAATCCTACGATGTTATCTTTGATGACGAGACTGAGAAAGAGCGGCTTCGGCAATTGCTGGATGACTTTGAATCCAGCTACGCGAAGTGAGCGTGCACATCATGAAGCATAGAGGAATGAATGCTATGGCATTATCTTTTCAAAAGGGTATACAAGTTATCAACATATCGCTAGATAATGCTGCAAATCAACCACGCCATCGGAATTTCCCCTCCTTCAGTGTCTTTACCACGCCCAGCGGCATGAACTCCCTGTTGACGGCCGCGAGACCCCCATATTTCTGCACCATCTCCGTCTGGTACAGTTCTGCCGTCCACTGCCAGTACGGAGACATACCGTACCATTCATCCGATATGATGTAGCTAGTGTGGGTGCTGTCGCCCGTCACCGCCTCATCCAGTGACATCTGGTTGCGGCGCAGTTCCGTCGTCTGGTTGATACTGATCTCCGCAGGCACCGAAATCAGGTCCCTGTATGCGCTCAGTAGCGAGGTACTGTACGACTCCGCGTACTGCATGTACTCGTCCAGGGTCAAGAAGTTTTGATCCTTTATGTCGAGCGTACTAGCGAGGGCGGCCAGCGCCGGCCCGTTCTTCTCGAAGACTTCCCTGTCGGACTGGTAAAGCGCCTCATCCCGCACGAATGCCTTGCGCAAGTGACCTTGCGGCGTCTGCTTGATATTCTCCCGCATAGCGAGGAAAGGAATATACGGGTTCACCAGCCCCATCCCCCCGAGCTCGACGGGGAAGAAGAAAAACCCCTCGGGGAGATCCGTGACACTAAATCGCTGGGCGATCATACCCCGCAGGTGGTCTGTGACGCCCCCAGGGCTGTCTGGGAACAGGGTCCGCTCGATGCGACTGAGGGTGGCAATGGCCAGGTCGATATGCGCTCTCCCGAAGCACCTGGCGGGTTTAGCGAAGTTGTTGGTGAAAAACCGCCCGAAGTAGCTGTTCCAGGCCTGGACCCACGCGAACACGCTGTTGCAGGACAAAACCTGGTGCCGCAGTTCGTCGATGTGTGTATCGACCTGCTCCTGGTCGATCACGAAGCGCCCTTCGTGTGGATCTAGCTTTAGGAAGCCCCAGCGGATGTCGCCCGCGGGGAGAGACGGGTGGACTTGGGTATCTCGCGGCTTTTGTTCAAGGGCCGCATCGTCACCAGCTTTGTTCTTTTGCAGTCGTACTGTGCCGGTCTTTTCCTCGTTGAACTCCAGACCCACGACGCGGGCAAACTCAGTCATCGCACCCCACGCCGTGACGCACGTCTTCTCACTTCCCCAGAACCAGAAGTCGTCGTGCAGACGGTACAGGTATGCCCCATCCGTAGCCTGATTTACCGTGTAGTCCATACAGAAGAGGACAACCTCGCCAAGACAATCGGACAAGGCATGGCACATGGGGATTCCGCGCCTGCGCACCTGGGCAGGCGCGTCAGAGCCGTCCTGAGTGAATTTCAGCGGCGCTTCCAGAAACGTCCTGAAAAAGCCGAGCCAGCTATCCGGGACCCCGAAATAGGCCAGCACCGTCAGCATCGTGGGATGCGGCAGGGAAGGCCCAAACCATTTGAAGTCCGACCGGACTACCGTAAATTCGCCGTGCAGAGTGGTCTGCAGGATGGACTCTGTGACCAAGAGATGTAGCAGGGAGTGCTTGGTATCCAGCGCATTCATCGGTTTGTCGTCTTCGTTGCCGTCGTCATCGCCGTATTGCGGGACTCCCGCTTCGACGGAGGCCGGAAGCTGCGCCATGAAGTAGTCTTTCTTGTAGGTTTCCTGGCGGTGGTCGTTGATACACCGGGTGGTAGAAGCGTCGTCGAGGAAGTATTTACGCCGATCCCGATACGCTCTCGGGATGTGTTCGCGGGCGTTCGTCCACGCGGGGCTGGAGAGAAAGGTCTCAAAGGCGGAGCGAAAAGCGACCGCCCATTTGAGACCAAGGTACTGGAACATGAGCGCATCCAGCAAATCCTCGTCCATGAAAACCCTGTATTTCCCGTTCAGCTGGCGGCGCATCTCCAAGGGAATGCCCTCGGCGGGCCAAGCCCAGCTCTCCAGAGACGCAAGACGCATGTTGAGCACGTCAACAACCTCCTGAGCAACGGAGGGGTTTCGCATGAATTCTTTCAATATCTCCGTCTTCTCCTTGGTGAGAAGGTCGGACTTGAGCAGCGCCTGGGACACCCACTCCAGCTCATCGATCGTAAACCACGTCCTCTTGGCAGTCATCTCCGTCCCAAACGACCTGATACTCTCACGGAGTGTCTTCAGCGCCTGCCGCGACAGGTTCGTCTTCGCGAACAGCGAATCGAGATACGCACGGATAGCACCCCGGTCTACATCCGCCTCCTTAAACGCCAAACTCTCCCACGTCGCCCGCTGCTCATGCATCTCCGCGCGTCCCACCTGCTCAAACCCGGCCGACTCCCCATCGCCAGCGTCACTCTGCGGTGCAGACCCGCTCTGCAAATCCGCCAGCCACTCCGTCACGAGCTCACTATAAAAAGCGGCATGCTCATGCCTCAGCTGCAAAAACCGCAACTCCTGCTCCAGCTGCCCAATCCAATTCCCCAAGCTCCTCTCCGAAACAGACGGGTCGTACCGACTCTGCAGGAGGAACCGACGGATATTGGCATGCGTAGCACGCGGGGTGCCGTTCTGCACAGTCGCTTCGTCGTCATCCGAGTCGTCGTCGAGGTCTTGGTCTTGGTCTTCCTGGTCGAAGGCATCGCCGGGGTAGCCCTTGAGCTTGGTGACGCCTTCGAGGAGCACCTGGGCTTTGGAGCGTAGGTCGGGGGTTTCGGCTGCGAGATGGAGGATCTCGTCTTTCCGCTTTTCGAATAGGATGCGCTGTTTGGAGAGCTCGTTGATCTTGGTGCTTGTTATGGAGTGGAGGGTTTGGGGGAGGGCGGAGCTTGATGACATTTTAGGAGCCTAAGTAAACAGCGCTTCTGATATAGTAGCAAAGCAATCTTCCTCAGTTGTAAAAAGTAGCAAGAAGAGCGACAGAGATGAAGAAATTTCCAAGTAGGCAACACATGTAAGCTGTCGTGGACGAGGGAGAATTTATGCAGATCGCGGTGGGCCACATTAATCGTGAGTGAGTGGATCCGCGATCGCAACCTAATCACGAATGGGATCAGCCTCATGAGTCAATGGATCTTATTGAGTCATATCTAAAGCTGATGTTTACGTATATTGGTGGGTATGTCTGAAAACATAGGTATAATTACAGTGAGTGGAATGTTTGGAGAGTGTATGTAGGACTCGCTTTCCTATTTTGTTCCCCGACTGTGCGGCTTATTGTAGCCTTGTAGTACACTTCGACGTATGACGATTGGGGAGGACAGAATTGGAGTAATAAGATAAGATCATCATTTACATGTGGTATTTAGATCATATTCGTTGAACATTAATAATGGTCATAATCCATACATATGTAAAGAGAGCCATAGGTATATATCAGAAGGGTCCCATCCCAGGATATTCATACATCTATAAATCCAAATATAAATCTCATATATATAAAAGTCAGAGAAAGAGAGAGAGAGAGAAGAATTAATAAAAAACCAAGCACCTAACCTCAACACTTTGCCTCCCCGGCACTCCCTCCGGCGTATTCGGATCCCAAAACGCCGAATGCCCCCCCGCATGCGCCACCCCCCTCCCAGTATCCCCCCCTTCCTTCCCAATCATAGTCTCACTCCACGAATCAAAACACTTAATAAGCATCACCTCCTCCGGCACCATATCACTCACGTAGTAGAACCGGTGCGCCTCGTTCGGCGCCACAACGTAGATCTCCCCGCGCACGGCGTACCCCGCTGTGGAGGTCGCGGAGCCTGGCTCGGGGGGCACCTCTTTGCCGGTGCTGTCTGTTTCGGACTGGGTGGCTTCGGGGTAGAGGAGGTCGACAGGGACGAAATCTTTGGGGGTGGTTGTGCGCCAGTCGATGACGGAGAGGGGGTAGTCTGTGGCTGGGTTTTCGATGGGGCGCCAGACGTTGATGATTTGGTAGCGCTTGCTTTTGTGGTTTGTGTCGGTTTTGCTGAGGACCGCGTCGGCTTCGTCGGCAGGAAGGTGTCGACGCACACGCGCCGCCGCCGCAGCGGGCGTCTGGTCCACGTGGAGCATTTCGACCGGACTGCGCGGGGACCCGGCCACTCTGCGACGGATGGTATGGTCGAAGGGGACGACTTTTTTGATAGCGGGGTGGATGGTGCGCAGGAGGGCCTCTACTTCTGCGTAGTAGGCTGTGCGGATTGCGGACTCGTCCGTGAAGGCTTTTTCGGTGGATGGGGCATGGTGGAAGGAGAAGCCTGCTGTGTCTATGGTGAAGTCTGTTGTATCCGTTGTTGTAGATTCAGGGTTGTGTTGATGGCGGAGGTTGATGACATGGCGGGGAAGTGAGATGAGGTCGAAGGATGAGCCTGGGCCGTCGACTTTGCTCCAGGGTTTGTGGAAGGGGGCTGTTGCGTCGGGGTCGTAGGATTTGGGGTCGATGTGTTTGAATGTTGCTGTTGTCATTGTCGTTATTATTATTATTTCAATGAATGGTTGGTGGGGGATTGAGTGGGTTGAGAGTATCAGGATAAATGTTGGAATGCCCACTCTTATTAGTCAGTCAGCTTGACCCCGCTATGAAGCCAGCCATCCCCGCACTGATAAGATAGATTTCTATGTATGGGATTCGGAGAATATCGTTCAGATTGATCTGAGAAATAAATTGAGAGGCATTACTTGGGGGACAAACAAGTAGAATCAAATGAACATGTCGAATTAGCAGCTGGTATCCTATCCCATTACCCATATAATAGAGTCCCAAAAAAAATAGAAAATAAAAAAAAGATTACAACCCTCTCAATCCACTTTTCGCTCCCTTATAATCCCCATCCCTCCCCTTAAACCCCCCATCTGCTTCTCCCTCCCCCTCCCACCGCTCATCCCCATACACATCCTCCCCATCAGCCACAGACATCGGGTCATCGTCAACATCCACATCAACCTCATTCCACACCGCACTCGTCGCCGGGATGGGCACAGCCCACGTCAGCGCGTAGTACATGGCGAACGAGACGAGGAACCCCGACACATAGTTGACGTTGTAGATATACGTCGCGCCGATCGGCACCTTGCGGCCGACGGCGCCTGCAAACCCCACGATGTTGACCAGCAAGCCTGAGAGATACGCCGCGTATGCGTGCCACGAGAACCCGCAGCAGTAGTAGTAGGGCGAGTCTTTGCTGGCGCTGTAGAGGTCCTTCATTTGGAGATAGCCTTTGCGCACGATGTAGTAGTCGCAGATCATGGGGCCGGCGATGGCAGATAAGAAAATCGAGTAGGCGGAGAGGTACGTCGTGAACTGGTTGGACGAGGAAAGTAGGTTCCACTATTCGATCATGTCTGTTAGCCAGAGGAACCATCGGATCAAACAAGAAAAATAGAATAAAACATACCGGGCACATCGCCAGACCGATCATCGCGCAGATATAGCTCCCCCGGCGAATGGTGATATACCGCGGCAGCAACGCCGTCATGTCCGTGCCGGCCGACACCGAGTTGGCCGAGAGGTTGGTACCCAGCTGCGCCAGCGCGAACCCTGTAGCGATGATGAACACCCCGAATCGCTGGCCCGAGCTGGCCCCGTCCAGGAACATGCCCAGCAAGTCCAGCGGGTTCCACACGTAGTCCCCACCGAAGATGACGGCCGATGACGAAGACGCGATGATGCCGATGAACGAGGTGATGCCGAAGCCGAGTGGGATGGTAAAGAGCTGCGCCCACAGCGCATCCTTGGGCTTGCGCGCAAATCGGGCAAAGTCCGGATCGTTCATGATCAGGGCCGCGAAGTTGCCCATGCAGCTCATGATCGATTTGACCACCGCCCAGGCCAGCTGGCTGCCGTGGGCCTTGTTCGGCTGGTGCACGATGGGGCCGATCCCGTTGGCGCGCGCGATCGCCCAGGCAAAGAAGGCGATCGCCGCGATGGGCGAGTAAATTGCCTTGACCGTGAACAGATGGCGCAGTTTCTGGATCGGGACCCACAGGGCCGGGAGGGAGAGCAGCCAGAAGAGGAAGAAGCTGGTGAAGTCGCGGGTGGTCACGTCCGAGCTTTTAGGGATGCCGTTGGGGATGGTGTTGTAGCTCGGCCAGATCGCCCGGATCATCAGCGTCACGCATTGACCTGCCAGCATACATTAGACCAGTCGCACGGATGACCGAAACCTTCAAAGACTCTTACCCCCAATATATCCCTGCACTCCATACCAAATGACAGCCATGACAACTCGATTCAGCACCGGCCAGAAAGAACCCCAAATGCCAAAAGTCGACCGAGCCACCACCGGAAAGGAGATGTGATAGACGGCACCGATGCGACCCGTCAGACAGACAAAGCACGCGGCCAGAAAGTATCCGATCCAGACGCAGATCCACGACTGCCACCAGGACAGACCATCCACGATCATCGAGGAGGAGATCATCCATGTGTTCTACTTGTATCAGCCGCCGTTCGGTATAGATATTTCGGAGGAGATGACATACGATATTCAGCGAATCGGCGATCCAAAAGGCGATGAAATTGTACCAGCTCCACAAGCGTCGTTCGGGGTCGACTGGGGGTCACATCACGGCAAACGGTCAGTCTTGGACGACTTGTCATGGTTCAAGGAAGTCGACGACGATCGGTCGGTGCGTCCCAGTCCAGGACATATAGGTAGGTAGGCAGGTAGGTAGGCAGGTAGGTTGCTCGGTCTCACCTGGCTGTAAATCAGGATTCGTCAACATCAACTGGGCAGTCGTCAAGCCTGACTCCTCCGTCACCTCCAACTTCTCCATCCATCTCTTCACGCGAGGCATCGTTCACTGCGGTGAATATGGTCGAACGAGTGGGAAGTGTCTCCCACAGATGATAGATCGATCGTAAACAGTCAAGGAAAGAGAACCCAGACGAGTCCCCCTTCCATAGATATATACACTCCGCAAAAGCCTCGGGATCAGACAGCAAGAGACCCATCGCCATGGTCCCCCCCGGTGAACCAATCGCTTGTCCTCGCGGGATGGTACGGGAGTTGGGGGGGCCCTGCATTGCATGACAGCATGAAGTCTGTGGCTGATAAGGACGACCGGGAATTGGCCCACGAGGTGCAGATCTGACCTCAATGGAATCCTTTATCACCCTCCATTTCACGGCCGATGGGACGTTTGATTCGCGGGACGCATATTAGTTCGTTATCAGCGACAAACCGTGGAAGTCAAAGCAGGTTGGTGGATCGAAAAGGGTAAGAGGAGAGGAAGATCCGGAGCACAGAAAGATAAGTGGGAAGACCCACTCGGTATCTAATCTGTCTCCGGATAAACAGGCTGACTCGATCGCATTGAGTAACTAACTCTTTGCCAAGAAAACAGCACAGCAAGTATAAGAAACTCAAAAAATATCAGCTGGGCCGATACTAGGGTTTTCCTTAGAATTATTTCCCTGATCCATGGTCTAGTTAAATCTTGCATCTATATAATTGTAAAAGTCCTCCTTGGGCCCTCGAGTCCACGCCCGGCACAAACAAAGCAACCTACTCGTTTATATAACTTGGGGCCATCGGCATCAGTGTGGTCGACTTCAGCAACTGCTATCCCGATTCCATGAGGATTGTTATACGGCTCCTCGTCGTTAACATATAGCAGCCAGACTTCCCTGATATCCTGCGACCTAGGACTGTCGTCGAATTCAATACGCACTGACCCACTTGAGACGGCACAGGAAGCAAACTCTGACTCGGAGTCCCCAAGGTCAACTAGCTCCGCGATACACTTGACAGTCAACTGGGCCGATTTGATTGCGCCGTTGGGCAGGTCCTCGTGAGCGGGAATCACCTCACACGAAACAACCTCGAATGAACTGTTGCCTTCGAAAGTATTGATCTCCCTCAGGTCTTGGTAATAGACGGGATGGGCACGAGACGCCCAGGACCATGATGGTGCGACGTACGACTCGTGGGCGGACCGTGGGGAGTAGTCTCTACGAGATTTCCAGATGAGGTCCTTGGTTAGGGTCGCGGACCAGACACCGGCCCAGTACGCGCCCTGTCCGAACCGGGTTTCCCACTCGGACACTATGCCCATGAACGCGGGCATCTTGTCCACCTCGTATGTTAAGGATCTCTGGGAGTACTGCTTGACAATCGTGACCCATTCTTCGGCATTGGCCGATTGATCATCGTAGTCTCCCCATTTTCCCCTCTCCCTTTCAACTACTTGCTCCACCTCTCGAAGGTTCACCAGAGCTTTTGGGTGCGCTGGGATCAGACCACCATCGGATTGGACGGTATGTGTGGAGCATCGCAACGCAGGCCGCTGGCCATGAGGAAAGAACATGACAAGGCGTGGACTGAGGAGCGCCTCTTGGAAAGTCCAGCCTCGTTCAAAAATCGGACTGTCAAAAATGTCTTCGTAGGAGAAGTCGCTCCGAATTTCTAAAACAGCCGCCGCCGCTTGGCTTGTGCCGTCGTATATATCAGCGTGCCATGTACGGATTGACTGGTTCTCACTACCGTCTAAGTAGGCCTGTCGCAAGAAGCCTTCGTTCGCAGATTTGGCCGACATGACACAGATTGTGCAGGCGGCTCCCGAGTAAATGGAGGCCATCTTACCCAGCTCGGTAATCTTGTCCGGCCCACTATCTTGCACAATGCAGAACGCATCCACCCAGAGGTACCGGAAGCCCATGCTAATGGCGACACGAATGGCGTCTAGTATGGTTTCGGGGATCTCTGCCGTGTCAATTCCGGCTGTGTATGAATTCAATCGGCTGGTCGTGGTCACGTTTGGCTGTGTTTTGCCCCAACAGTAGCTCAGGCAGACGTAGCGGACTGGGAAGACATCGATATCCGACATCTTGATGAGGCGCACCGTCGGTGACATTAATGTCCCAGAAACATAGAGCAGCATGGAAGGAAGGTCTAAGCCCTCCCGTGGCTTGCAATCAGGGTGATGAGCCGTACAATCATCAACCAAAGCGCGGAGAGCCCCGCCATCTCGAGCTAGTTGCTGTGCTAGTGAGCTCCCATGTTGAAAATCGCCATTTGCTGAGGCCAATCCAGAAAATGCGAGGTTGACAGGGCCAACTGTCTTATACACCCGAAAGTAACCAGTGGGTTCTGTATCCTCGTCGCCATTGCCAGCGACAGACACTTTGGACCACTTCCAAGCATCGTCGACGGTAATCATGAAGTCGAAATCAGCAAGCAGCCCACCTCGGGCATTATTAAGAAGCATACAGAAGATACACCCCCGAGACGCATTCCGCAGTAGCAAATCAGTGTTTTGACGAAAGGACCGCTGGGACCCAGCAAATGCATCCCGGTTCCCAAAGTATGCCACTGGGTCGATTGCCGTTTCAAAGGGTCCTTCATCAGTAGACAATCCAGTCGTACCTTTCTTGCCGCGATCAATCACAGCCAGGAGATGTTTATCAAAGACGGTAGTCTGACACCAATCACATAAGACGGGGCTCGATGGAGTCGAGTCTAGAGTTATTCCCATGGTGACACTAGGAAAGGTAGCACAGAAAGCTCCGTCTAGCAGGATGAAGGGTGAAGGAGGATTTTGAAGCTACCCAAGCGTCTGGCGTACCTAATGATGGCGGTAGAATGAAGGAAGAGGAGGCTGGGGGTTGAAACTATCCACTACTAGTAGTATGGTGGGGTGACAAGCTGGGCGCCTAAGGCACAATCTTATACACCCCGCATCCTGCGATTACTATCATGGCAAGCGCCCTATAGTCTATCTAGACCTTTATATGAAGACGAAGAAAAGAGTAATATTGGATATAAAAGACAATGATAGAAAGTACTGATCTAGAGATCACATCACCCCTTGTTCCACTTCCCAAACCTCACATAATCATCATACAGCCCCTTAAACACCGCCCGACCCGACACATCGAGTCCAGAATTCAGCGCCCGCATCGTATCCTTAGACATCACATCGAACACCGCATATAACCCGGGCATAATCGCCGCCTTGACGTCCGCCGCCAGCGATCCGCGGAGCGAGCTCTGCGCGTACTCCATCACCAGGTACTGCAGGTACTGGCCTGCGATGCGCTTGGCTTTCTTGGTCTGATCGGTGAGGCCGTCGTGACTGCCGCCGAATGGCGTGGGCCGGGACACGGCTGAGACGGTTGGGTCGCAGAGCGAGGTTAGCAGCCGGGTGAAGTGCACTGCGTGTGCGGCTGCGAGCTGTGCGAGCCAGTAGGGTTGCTGCGCCTGTTTCTTTTCTGTGAGGGTTGAGCGTGTGCGTTTGCGGGACCGCGCGAAGAGACAGTTGAGGAGGCGCTGCATAGCTGGGAGGATGAGGTGGAAGCGTCCGCCTAGCTTCTGTCGGTGGAGGCCTAGGAGCGTTCCTACTAGGCGGCAGAGGCGGATGTAGATGGGTGCCGAGAATGCAGGGTCGATGTGGGGCCCGGACTTGGACGCGCACACGGTGACGGCTACCAGGATGCTGTCGATGTTCCACTGGCTGACGCTGCGCGTGTGCGTGCGTAGGATGACGTCGAGACACTCTGTTGCGAAGGTAAACTGCTCGATCGTGCGGCTGAAGCGGAGCGATTCGGTGACTGCCGTGCATAGTAGCGACAGGGCCTTGGTGGCTTCGCTCTCCTTGTCGTCGAGGGGAGGCAGAGATGCTGCGGCAAGGCCCGCAATCAGCAGGTGGTACTCGGCGTGGTCGCCCGTGAAGCCCAGTTCCCGGATTTCGTGGATCCCCCGCGTCAAGTCCTCCAGCGACAGGGATCGGAACCGTTCGGTGGTGGACTGGATCAAGAGCTGCTGCTCTTCGCCGTACATGTGCTGCAGGGGAAGAGAATCGGCGCACTGGATCACAGGCAACACGATACTCCGATCGGATCCCCGACCGGCCAACACGCGCCGCCGGATGAGTCGCCGCAGGGAAGATCCCGAGTCGACTGACTTCTCCACGTAGCTCTCGATCTTCAGCAGGAACTTCTCGACATCCGAGTTATCCGTAGCAAGGTCTTCGAAATCTTCCAGCGCATCCAGGATCTTGATCAGCGTGATGGTCTCCCCCATCTCCTGCTTCTTGCACTGATCCCTGACCGACTTCACCTCCATCACCACCAGGTTAAACACCTTTTGGCGGCACGTCGCGAGCTCCGTCTCGTCGACAACCCCCGTGAGCTGTTTCCGGTGGATCCAGATCTGGGACAAGGAGATCCGCAGGAAAAAGCAGTCCATCGAGTCCCGATCGAGAGACCGCAACTTGGACGCCTTGGCTAGGACCTTCTTGGACATCTTCTTGAACATGCGACGGCGGTCGTCCTCCGACAAAACCAACAACTTGGCGATCACTGCGCGGTGGAGATTCCGGAACGCCTTCATGATCTGGAGATCGACATCCGTCCGCTGCAGCGTAACCGCCTTGGCCATCGTCCACATCGGCTCCCAGTCGCTGGTCAACCCGGCTGTAGATTTGGGCATGTCGGCCAATTTGGCCATCAGTGACAAGATCCCAACGGTGACAGTCGGCGGGCTATCGCCCTGAAGAATAACCTCCTGCAGCAAGTCGAGGACAGTCGCTCTCTGCCGGCGGGTGACTAACGGGGCCGGGATTCTCTGCAGACTCTCAATAAGGAGTTGGCGACTCGAAGTATCGTCTTTAACTTGGGTCGAAAGGACCTTAATCAGGTCGACGGCGATGGCAGGTGCTGCTAGAAGGTATTCGTGGCACACCACGGCGGCCCAGGCTTGCAGAAACCTCGCGTCTGGGTGGACGGTCTCCAGCGCTGTCGATGAAGAGTGGTACTGCGATGTTGCCAAGGTGAGCATGTGAGCAAAGAGAGCGTGCCTAGTCTCCGGGGCCACAAGGGGCCAGATATACGGGTCATGGATGAGTGTCACAATATAAGCCAGGGCGAGCGAGGAGGCGGAATCCAAAGTCTCCGCGCGGCCGTCCCACGAGGACCCCAGGGATAGTAGTGCATCTTGCGCGGATACCGATTGGATGAATGCGGCGACGTCGCCGGTTAGCGAGTTGAATTTATCGGCATCACGGGAGTCTCCAGACGCGTTGACGGCGGTGAGGGCAAAACGATACGCTTCGAAACACTCGAGAGCTCCACACGAGACTTTCATCTGCTTCTTATGGAGAGATCGGATCGATTTGGAAGCAACATCAACCAACTTGATGATCGCTTCGCTGATGGGATCGCCAGTCGCTTGCACGTTATTCTCGAGAAGATTGCGCGCAAACCGCCACAACCGCCATCGCCAGTGGGCAGTCTGTTTTGAGGATAGGGTCGATGACATGGTCTCGACTATCGAGGCCAAAGCTTCGTGAACGTCTGGGAAGTTCAAGCTTCGACTCCTCAAGCCGGCTTCCAAGATCACAAACTGCGCATATGCCCCGGGGGTATCTGATACCTTTCCAGAGCTAGATCTGATCTCCTGCGCCGCAGCACGCATCTGCGCTGTCGCATGCGCCTGGACAAGCGGACTGCGCATGAGATCGCTGTAGACATTGCAAACATCATCATCCTCCCACACGGAGAAGAGGCTCAACTTTGCATCCTGGGACCGCGCCTCTTCCACCAGAATAAGTTGCGCGTACCACGCTTGCATGAAGGAGGGCAGATCACGGGCGCTCATGAAAGCACGCAGTAATGGTATAACGACGCCGTTTTTAATGGTGTCGTAGTTGCTGTCCGTTCGAGTCGCACCGCTGCGCCAATGGAGAATGACTTTCTCCAGCAAAGCTTCCAACAGTTTTGGCGCATCATCCAGGCCCGAATTGGGAAGAAAGATATCGGCACCCAGCTCGATGAGAAGGGCGGTGAGGCTCCAATCAACCTGATACAGGCCATCTTTGAGAAGACCGGTATACGCCGCATGCGTACGGAGGGTGTGGAGAGACAGTTGCACATTTCGGGTGAGGACGACGCGGAAGAGAGCCTTCAATATGGTGACGAACTCGGCGACATATGTCGTGGTGTTTTCCGTCTTGACCACGGAAAACGCTAGCTCCGCTACGGCAACGAACAGCGTCTCCAACCAAGGAGCCTCGTGAGTCTGGCGCCGGAAAGTGTCTCGGGGGACCGAGCGGGTTGCAATATCGAAGAAATCGGGCAGCAGCTCGGCTGTCTTCCATAGACCATTATCTTTGGTCTTAGAGTCACTAGAGTTCGTGGCGTCGAGAATCGGTCTGAAAGTGTCTGAAACCGGCTTGACTGCGCTCCAGTCGGGCTCGGGGGCGGAATAGTCGATACCAGATCCTCCTCTATCGAAGAACGCGATGCGCGCCGGAAGCACCACATGGAGAGCAATCAAACGCTCCACCCCATGCAAGACATGATTCTTCTCGTCGGTGTCCAGGCGGACAGATCGGACGGCAAACTGTAGTCGCAATGCGCTTTCGAAGCAGTACTTACCAAAATGTTCCTAGAGCATAGTAATCAGCATCACAAGCAACATATACGCTTGAAACATGTAAATGACATACATTGCTCGATCCATTGTTTGCATCGTCCCCGCGATAAGACCTCAACTCCCACAGATCCAAGACAGCGGGGAGCACATAGAGCAAGTGTTGCAGGTCAGTCGTCTTGCGCGGAGTAGAAAACTGGGACGTAGCCACAGCAGCCAGACTGAAAGCCTTCCCCAGCGTGACCGCCACCGACTCGGATCCACCCTTGAGCGCATGTTTCAAATGGGACGCGGCAACCTCATCGACACCCGCTTCCCTTGTCAGGAGCTTGACGAGGCTATACAGACAATCCAGCGCGCGGATAAAGGCCAAAAAGCACGACGCCGGCGTCTGCGGCTGATCATCAACATCCATCGGGTCCGCACCACCCGCATCTCCAGCCCTCTTCCGCTTAGTTCCCTTCTTGTCCGTCTGCGGCCCATTCGAGCGCGGGGAATCGCCCAGCGTCCGACTCGAGTCTGAATCCGCGGGGAACAGCTCCGTTGTCCCATTCTCCAGACCGGCAAAGACATCGTCCTTCAAGTCGGCGATCGCAAGATCCAATGTGCCCAGGAACTTCTGGTCCTTCAAGGTCGTCGCCAGCGTCTTGGGCGGGATGAGATCGATCAGTTGTCGGAGTAGGAGAAACGAGGTCGGTTCGACGCGATAGTTCTTGCCCATCCGCAGCTTCTTCAGGAGCCATCGGAGGACCCATTCCTCCTTGGGGGCGGCGTGAGTCTGTACATGAGGGGTTCGGTTGATGCGCGGATGACTGGCGCACAGCGCGAGGTCCAGGCCGATAATCTGGGCGGCCTCGCTCAGTTGCGACGACGGCGACGCGGTGCCTTTTTCGAGACGGAGGAGAGCCTCTTGCGAAGAGCGCGCACGCTGCATAGAGAAGAGAAGTTAGCTGATATGCAGACTTTAAATTCTTTTTCTATTTTTGTCCGAAGTGAAATTAGTTCAAAGAGAAGATCTGGATGGATTCTCACCTCGGCGAAAGCAGGCATCCTAAATCACGTCGTCCCGTAATCCAATTATGATAATCTCAAGAAACCGATCTGCCTCTAATCAGGGCGGAATCGGCATGGTCGAGTGGTGGAGAAGAATCAAGAAAGAGAGTTGACCTGATAGAAGAAGAAGATCTAAAGGGAAAAAAGATAGTTCGTCCGTCCCGCTTCGACCCAAGCCTGACAGGACGGTTTGGAAGCGACTAAACCGTAACGGGAACCTACCTCTGCAGTTTTTCCCGACCGCCTTTGCCCGAAGCTCAAACGTCGTACCCGAACGCTTCCATCGTCGTCACTCCTGCTTCTCTTCTATTTGACTTGTCTCTCAGCTTTCTTTCTAGACTTAATCTCCCCACCCGTCTATTGCATAGAGTAGGTTCAATCGCACTGCAATCAGTTACAGAAATACACTCTTATTCGGTCCAAAGCTAATACCTCTCCCAGTCACCGCAATGGCCGAATCCAACGACTCCATTGTCCCCCGGGCCACCAAGCCCGTCAGCGAGGCCTTGCTGAACGAGAAGGTACTGTGACCTCTCACCCTATCCTTCCCTCTTCTTACCATCCGCCTCTATCATTCGACATCAACTCCGGCATCCAATGGAGTCCCCCCTCCCTTACCCCCTCCCCCCGCGGGGAATCCGGAGCGGGACGATACACAACCCAAACACCGAATCAATAAAGAAACCCAAGCTAATAGATCAACCCTCACAGTGGGATCGCGCCATCTCCTCCATGATCATCCGCTCCTCTCTCGGCCTGTCCTTCGGTGTCGTCTTCTCCGTCCTCCTGTTCAAGCGCCGCGCCTGGCCCGCCTGGGTCGGTCTCGGTTTCGGTGCCGGTCGTGCTTGGGAGGAAGCTGACTGTATGTTTATCTGGACCCCTTGGCTTGGTTTGCGTCTATGATACTGATTCAAACCCGACAGCTTCGTTCCGCCGGGGCGACTCCCCCGTTAGAGATGCACTGCGTAGGTAGATTGCGCTGGGTTCAGCTTTGACACTGTGTATGATACCTGTAGAGCTGGGGGACAATCAGATCGCGTTGGGGTTGAGAACATATATACGTTTAAAAGAGGTTTCTACTGTCTAGCATGCAATTGATTGTTTCTGTTTGATATCTGGGGTATACCGCAGGATTGTATCAAGATACGAGGGAGGACATCCTCAGCTGATCCGTCTATTCCATTTCGCCTGGTTTCATGCCTACATGAGTGAGGCAAGCTAAGACTAGACCTAGAAACAAACACTAGGGGAGGTATGGCCAACTGGCTGACCGGACCATACATGCAGGCCATTAAATGGGATGCGCGTGTAAAATGGAATGATAATGATAGTAATAATATAAAAATATAGGAAGAATCGAAACACCTGGAGAGAGGAGATCACACAAACATGGCAACCGATACAAAGAAGTGGAGAAGAGCAAAAGGACAAAGTGAGTAAACTTTAGCAGGATCCAAAGTCTATCGACAAGGGTATCATGATCATCAGTCGTCCGAAATACAAAGCTAAGGTCGAGTAAAGAGGACGGAGCGGAAAAAGAAAAAAAAAAAAAGGCCCTCACACTGGAGGAGGATGGGTTGAATGGTTACCAAGGTCTCATAACATAGACGATGATGAAGGGGTCTCGGATGGATGATCGAGATGCTGCAATCCAGATGTGTCGAGGTCTGGTCCACACGCAGACGACATGGCAGGTTGGCTTATACCCAACCCGTGGTTTTCTGGCGGAGGTGGCTCCAGAGCTATCCCGTTGTGGCCATTATGGGTCAGGCAACCTACGCACTGGCAGTCGCTTCCGCATTGGCAGCTCCCCGTCACGTCCGAGCAGGCCGGCTGGAATCGGACCGGATACTCGAGCGTGTAGTATTCGGAAGTGTGCATTAGTTGCTGGGAAAAGTCGGTCGGAGGAGAGGAGAAGCCGTTGATCGGGTCGCTTGAGGCTGAGACCTGCTCACTGTACGGAGTCATGTTGATTTGCTGGCCAAAATCCCCATACAGATACTCCTCGGACGGGGAATCCTGTTGTTTCATAGGCAATGGCACATTGGGGTAAGCGTCGAGACCATTCGCATTCCGGGGTGTGCCGTCTAGAGCAACCATGAGACCCATTTCGCGCACATGCTCTTTGGTAGTGTTGTTGAAAGGATGGGTCGCACAGCCCAGACACTGACATTCGTCTCCACAATCGCAGTTATGTTTCGGTGATCCATCAAAGGCGGCTGGGACTGCCTGCGTAAAGCCCGCTGCTGAGTCGGGAACGGTCTGTGGCGTTGTAGAGTGGTCAAACCCATTGCTGCTAGGCATATTCGGGTCATGGAAGCCGAATGACGGCCCCGCCGAGGGGTGGGACATATAGCCCGCCACGTAATTTGGGGGACCCGCCGGGGTGTGAGGGGTCGAGAAAGACGGCATGAAAGAGGTGGTGTCAATGGCTTGGAAATCTTCCCAATTTGGCACGGGAGTGTGTGATACAGCGGGGTAGGGCGAGTTGTCGGTGGCATAATATGAGCTGGCGATTCCATCACTTCCAGAATCCACCTTAATCTGTGGTTCCGGCTTTTTGCAACAAGAACCCGAGCCCGAGCCTGAGGCCGAGCCCGGGGTAGAGGTCTGCGTAGGTGGTTTGGGGGTGCGAGAAGAACAACAAGAACCGCCGCCTTTCGGGGCCGAGGTCTCGGCAGTGCCCAACACTTGGTTCTGTGGCATGAATGTACTGGATGATGTGACGCTCTGTCGAAGTGTGTCATGCGAGGGGCCAGACCCCGGGTCCTGTAGGTATGGAGGCTGGGGTGAGGCGCCATTCTCTGCGGAGTAATTCCCAAAGTGCGGTATTGCGTCCAAGGCTTTGACGAGGTTCTCGGATGGGGCTTTGATCTGTCGTTTGCTGGGTTTCTGGATCTTGCCGGGTGTAGACGAGGGTGTTGGAGCAGTGAGGGCCGGCGGTGAAGTGGTGGAGGGGGACTGGTTTCCATCCACAGGTACCTGATACACAGGTCTACATAGACAGGTTGAACCTGCACAAATACATGTGTCAGTGGGGGCTCTCGACGAACGGGGGGACTGGATCGTGACCGACCTTTGGGAATACGGATCATGAACGCATAAAGCTTCTGGCAGCTGCACGTCCCCTTCGGATGAGGGCATTTTGCCAGTGGACGTCCGGCTTTGGGAACTTTCATCATCAGTCTGTCAAAGTGCTGGCATTTTGACGATCGATGGCCACGGATGCACGGTTCGCTGGGGCCAATGTCAGTCGAAACTGGGGGGTATAACCTCAAAGTTAAAGGGCACCATACCATGACCATTTCGCACCTTCTTCATCATGAGGCATGATGACCAAGGGCCAGCCCAAAACCCCTCAGAAAGTGACCAGTGGCTTACCAGCCAGACACTATTTCCTTATCAATCCGACGCGATACTGCGCAACAGCGCTACCCCGCCCCGGTGACTCCGATACTCCTCCCCGCCGTTCGGCGAAACCAGAGTATACAGGATTGAACTAGTGGGTAATCTCGTGGGTGTACAGTTAACCCGCGCAATCAATCCGGCAGTCAAATCAACAACGCAGTCGGTGTCCAGGCCAGGTGGAATTGCGCAATCCCGTATGAATGCCAAGAGGTGCACAGATCAGAGAGAAGAAGGCGGGCAGAAGACGAAGATTACCGTCGGGGAGCCAATAGGTGGGGCGGATTATTCACCGTCACTTGTCAGTTGGCCCAGTGGATGTGGAACTGTGGGCATCACCAGTGGGATTCCACTCCGTCATTTAAAAGTAATTGACGAACTAAGAGATCGAAGTCACTGACAGGGTTATACCGAGTATGCCATGCGGGGGAAACCTCAGCTCATCTTGTCATGTAAGAGAGTTTCGGAATTCGAAGGTGGATGACTGTCATTCCTTGTGCACTTTCATCCCTCGGATATGCATTGTGATTGGAGCCTGAGGTCACCCACCCCAGGCACTGCACGCCATCTGGACGGCCGGATCGGGACTAGCGTGGAACAAGTGCCTGTCTGCCTCAGGCAGTGTATCTCTCCCGTGATCATTGGGCGATGATTGGAGACGGACGGGGATTATTCGATCCTGATGATGCCCGTTATTTATGAGTCCGGATATTGTTCACTCCATCCATCTTCAATCGACCACACTTGTCTTTCGTTTCCCTCTCTTCTCCCTTCTGTTCTTGCCAGTTATATAGTATAGCTGGTCTCCATTTCCCACTCTATTGTTTTTCCTTTTCTTTCTTTCCGTACGTTCAATGACCTCCGACAACCACGATACCCCCGGCCAGGCGCCGCCCACTGCCCCCGTAACGCGCGCTCGAGACTACTTCACGGTCCCGGCTCCGATCAAACGCATCTTCGATCAATTCCCGCTCATCACGTACTCTCCCAATGAACTACCCCAGAGCGCGTGGGCCACCCAGCACGGCAATCGGCTATTTGTCTTCGCGGATCCGGGGAGTGCAAGACGGGGAAGACCATCCTTCAACCCGCAATGTCTCAAGTGGCAGGTGGGTTACTTATTCATGGATCAACATACGACGGGACGAAGCTAAATCATGTCTCTATCCGTATGACAGGCCTACTTGAAATTCGTGGGAATCGACTTTGACCTCGTGCCCTCGACGAACCACGCTTCCCCCACGGGGGCCCTTCCATTCCTCCTTCCTGCCCACCCCGTCGGCGGCAACACCCCGATCCCGTCGGGTAAACTGCAGAAGTGGGCAATCGAACAGGTCCACTGCGAAGAGGAACAACAATTGAACTTGCGCTTCGAGGTGTATGCGTCGTTGCTGGATAACCGGTTACGGAATGCCTGGGTAGGTCGGCACAGCCGAGGTTGCGGGATAGATGTTGAACATGGACCGCGCTAACACGCAGACAGCTCTACGCCCTCTACTTAGACCAGGCGAACTTCAACGCCGTCGCCCGACGGATCTACGTCGAGCCCTCGACCACCAACGGGCTTGTCCGGGCTGCCCTGTCGTTTCAGCTCCAGCAGGCCGCGCGGGACGAGCTGCTCAAGACGGCGGAATACATCGACGCCAGTGCGTTGGAGGCGGGGGCGGGCGAGGCCTTGGAAGCCCTGGCGACACTCCTCGGAGACGACCAACATTTCTTCGGCCGGCCGCACCCGGGTCTGTTCGACGCCAGTGTGTTCGCTTACACGCATCTGATCTTGGACGAGCGAATGGGTTGGAAGCGCAACCGGCTGGGACAGCTGCTGCAGCAGCACGAGAATCTGGTACAACACCGAGAGAGGCTGTTGAAGTTTTTCTAAATACGAATAAAGAAAAAAAGAGGAAACAATAGACATGTACACTACCCACCAACTAACCTACCCACCACAATAACAACGCATTCGCCCTCCAAAAGAAACAAAGAAAGAATCAGACAGAATCAACATCAAACCCTAGATCCTCCGAAAACAAACCCCAAACCAAACCACCACCCCAACCCACTTCCTCGCCCTCTCCCCCAAAACCCCCACCATCCCCTCATCCACCCTCCTCTCCCTCACCTTCTCCTCTCCATCTAAGTCAACAACCTCCAATCCATTCTCCCCCGCAACCCTAACCACCTCCGCAACCCCATAAGAGTAACTCACGGGCCGAATCTTCCTCCCGGATCCCGGATCCACAAACCCCGCCTGGCTAATCGCTCCCATCTCCGCATGCATATTGGTTAACAGTAGATACCCCCCAGGCTTCAACAGTGCCGTCACAGCCATGAAGAATTGGTCTAGAGGGACGTGCTCCAGCACCAGTGTCGAAATCATTCCGTCTGCGGATGCACTAGCTAGAACGCCCGGGTCTGGGGTTAGCAAGTCCAGAACAGCGAGTCTCACCCGCGGCGCTGATCCCGTTCCAGCGTCGGGGTCGACTTCGGCGATGCGCTTGCGCGCAACATCTAGCATGCCAGGCGATGCGTCCAGCCCGATTATCTGCGATGTAGGCGGCGCGTGGTGCATTAGGTGCAGGGTGTTTCGGCCGGTGCCGCAGCCGAGATCGATGAGTGTTTTGTTTGCGATGGTGGCGGTTGTGTCTTCCACGCGGTGCAGGAAAGCCGGGAGAAGCGTGCGTAATTCGAGGGTGTCGAGGGCTTGGAGGAAGTTGCCGTCTGTGTCGTAGATCTGTAAATATATTAGTATTGAAATAAGTATACCATCAGGAAGAGAGGGGATGGATGGAGAATAGTGGGCAATGGGAGAGAAAGAAGACGACGTAAGTACCTCCGCCCATTTGTTATATGCGTCGACGGTATCCATGTACTGGATTGGGTGTTTGTTAGGGTTGGTGTCTCCTGCTGCTGCGAGGGATTGTTGGATTGTGGGTGTTATCGTCATTTTGGCTTTATTTTTACGGTTTTCGATGCTTCTATATGTATTTTGGGGGCCTTTTGTAAGGGTGTCTCTGAGAAGTAGGTATGAAGGACAATGCTGGACGATACAAAGACAAGCGATAGGTAGGTACAGAACTATGAAATCGCACTTCAACCCAAACGGTCTTTATAGATAACCATACCATAGTGACTTTTACCTAATGTGTATACATCTGCGGGGATCTATACGATGTGAGTCATCTCATCACCGACCACTGAAACTGCGAGCCCATGCACCCAAGCCGCTGTCATAGGTACTCTGCATGGACAAGCGTCTGCATATCGGTTGCATACAGCGGGGATTTATATGTCATGTGGGGTTACGAGGTATGGTTTTTGTAAGATTGAAAGAACAGATTGTGAGATTGATTATTATCGTTTCCTGTCATTCCCATTCTACTCCAAAAGTGTAGAAACATGACACATAGACCGTGAGCCGTGGAAGAAGAAGAAAAGATGAATGAGTGACGAGAAAGTATGAAATGAATTGGGAAGGGAACGCTTGATCCGCTTGATCCAACGCCGTGCCAGACGGGTGCTGTGTAACAAAACGTGTATTAAAGAAAAATGGGGAAGAAGAAAAGGGGAATAGAAAGGGAAATGGAAAGAAAAATAAAGCAAGGAGGGTGATAGAAAGTAAGAACCATGACAAAAGAAACATTGCCAGTCGTGCGTCATGCTCATGCTCGTGCTCATTATACATGCGGACTCAGATCATAAACGTCAGCACACCGTCGCTCCGAACGGGGCCGTTTCTTTGAGATCCTCTACCAGGTCTTTGACGTTGTTGAGGTATCGTCCCAGTAAGGCCTGTTTCTCGTCGGTGGTGCGAGTGTCGCGAGGCCCCCGGGAATTTCTGTGCCCCGGAGGGCTGTGGGAACTTCGCGACATCTTGCTGGGGTTGCGCTGTAGGCCCGGAGGGGTGCCCGGGGTGCCGGGCCGCGATGGAGTTTCCGGCATCAGGTAAAAGTAGAGAAACTCGACCAGCTTGAGTTTCACCTCCCGCGACGTGGCGCGCTGTTTGAATAGCGACGTCACCGTGAGCAGACCGTCCAATTCTTCGAACGTGCGCGTGTTGGCGGGATGGTCGAGCAGCGCCGTCACCAGGGTCAACAGGGTGGCGGACTGGATGGCCGGGCAATTGATCGGGTCGAGCAGGTCCAGGAGCAGGTTCATGTAAATCTCGCGCCCGAACAGGGTCCGCGACGGCGGGTGCAGGAGCAGCGCCCCTTGGATGAGGTCGAGGGTAGCGAGGATGAGGAGATCGTTGGTTCCGTTACTGCCTCGGCCTAGGAGATGCTCGAGACAGATGACTAGGCGCATGCCGACTGTTCCGAATTGATTAGTGCCCGCCATGGCTGACGACAGTGCAGGTCCGGTCGGACGTACCATTCCATTGAAACCCCTCCTGCAACTTGAAAAATTCCCGAAAAGCGAGGTCATCTTCGAGTTCAGACAGGGATTTCGGGACGAGTTGTGGACCCCCGAACGACAGTAAGGACCGGCGTTTGTCAGACACCGGCTGTTTCGACTTGGCCAGGCATATTTGTGCGAGGAGCCCTTCGACCTGGCGTAGCCCTTTGCGTACTTTGCTGGGCTCGTACGAAGAGAGGTAGTCAAAGGAGTGCGCCAACAGAGCCTCCATGAGTACGGAACCAATGGATTCGGAGGAGAGGGTAAATGGATAGAAGGGGAAGAAATAAGGGAACCAAGTCTAAGGGGAGTGTGCGTGGGTGTTTGCGTGCGTGCGGACAAGGCCAGTGTTTTATCTCTACCCACCAGTGCCAAGCCAGACAACCGCCGGGGTGATGATGATGTGTCCGACGAAGTGGAGGAACAGGGAATAATAAAGTCAACCTGAGCCAATCCAGGAACTGGGAGGGTGCAGAGCTAAATTTAAAAGGAATCACCTTTGACGATAGGATAACTGGACCAAATAGTCGGCCGTGGATACTATGGAAAGATCAGATCCACTTCAGCTGGTGGATGGATCGGAGGATAGCCAGGCTCCAGCTGAGATGGATGGTTCTCTCTCTCCACATCGGGCCATCCACTCATCGCGTTGCCCCGACGACCATCGCCCATCTCCGGTGTCTTTGTCCACCATTTCTTCTACCAGGCTTCTTCGGCACGATCTCGGAGACAATGCCAACCATGATGGTGATGTCAAAGCTCGTCCCAGCCGTCTGGTCGGATGGGGATTTGGGCCCCATCAGTTCACCGCCAGTTTCCCCATTTGGTTGATTTGATTATATATTTTTTTCCCTTTTCCGACTGTGAGTTATGTGAAACCAGTGACTCTGCTATTGGTAGGAGAGCGGGGCAGCCTGATTTAATTTCGAATTAATGCAGGAGCCTGAGGAGGCTGAGGAGGCTGGGCTCCAATCATGACACCCCTTGACGTGACCCTTACATAGCTGGTTTTTCCGGTCGGAGATCTGGTTTGAAATTCAAGGCTATGGTCAATAGGTTGGACTCGGCAAAAAACGACGATCTCTTGCCGATGGAGTCCGAGTGTTGATAGTACTAAATACTCCGTAGCGATGATCCGATCCAAGACCAACCAAGATTCAAGAAAAGAGAGAAAACCAAGGCTGAAATGGAATCAAACTCACGTGAGGCGGTGAGACCCACTTGTGTTTGTTATTTCCCGCCAGGATTCAGGCATCCAGGAATCAGGCTAGCTCGTGTCCTTGATTTCTGCCAGCCACCTGGTTTTCTTTCGGACTTATCTCCCCCTACAAAGTACCATCTCTTCATAAACTGGGATGTGGAGCTTGTAGGTAGCCTTGATTCACGTAAAGAGCCAATCACAAGAACACACGCAGGGGCAAATGGCCGCGGCGACTACCCCTCCTCACGAGCTCCGGTCGATCATCCGACTTTGGAACCACCCCGCAGTATTCGGTCATATCAACGCAATCCTGAATCCTTGATTATTCCTATCCCTATACTAGTCAACACGATCGTCATGCCGTCAGACTCACCTTATCAGCATCCTGTCATCCCTCCGCGCACAAGCTCCACCGGTATGACGGACGTCAACCATCAGGGGAAGCCCCTCCACGCGATCCCTGAGGTGGATCGCCCGGACAACGGCAACGGGGAGGGCCGACTACCAACGAATAGTAACATCCGGAGTAAGCACTCGCGACGCCGCTCGAGCATGGATGGCACCAAATACAGGGATGGGCAGTGGTCGTCGGAGAAGGAGCGGATTTTGATGGGTCCGTACGACTACATGCTGCAGAACCCGGGCAAGGATATCCGACGGCAGTTGATCAACGCCTTCAATGTATGGTTGCAGGTGCCGGCCGAGAGCATTGAAATTATCAATAAAGTGGTGGGTATGCTGCATGCGGCGTCGTTATTGTGAGTTCAACTCAAAGCCAGGGAGTGGGGGAAAGGGAACACAGAGGCTAATTGATGTAGAATCGACGATGTAGAAGATGACTCGATTCTCCGTCGCGGAGTCCCCGTCGCACACAAAATCTACGGCACAGCGCAGACGATCAACTCCGCCAACTACGTATACTTCCTCGCGCTACAAGAACTGCAGAAACTCAACAACCCAGAAGCAATCAACATCTACGTCCAAGAACTACTCAATTTGCACCGCGGCCAGGGAATGGACCTCTTCTGGCGCGACACCCTCACCTGCCCCAGCGAAGACGAATACCTCGAAATGGTCGGCAACAAAACAGGCGGCCTCTTCCGGCTGGCAATCAAGCTCATGCAAGCAGAGAGCCAAACCGGGCGAGACTGCGTCCGTCTGGTCAACGTCCTAGGCCTGATCTTCCAGATCTGCGACGACTACCTCAACCTCTCCAACCTCACATACACCCAAAACAAGGGCCTCGCAGAGGATCTCACCGAGGGCAAATTCTCCTTCCCCATCATCCACAGCATCCGCTCCAACCCGCACAACCACCAGCTCATCAACATGCTCCGCCAGCACACCAAGGACGACGAAGTCAAGCGCTACGCTATCTCGTATATGGAGAGCACGGGCAGCTTTGCGCACACGCAACAGGTTGTGCGTGACTTGCGCACTACGGCGTTGGGGCTCATTGATGAGATTGGGCGTAGTGGGCGGGGGAACCCGTCCGAGGGCCAAGATGACGGGGCCATGATCCGCGCGATTATGGATAAGATGACGGAGGCGACGCTGGCGGATACGCAGGATCACAAATAATACAGACTACACGGACCTTGGTATGTGTTGGATAAATTCGGCTTGTCTTTCTTCGTGGTTCTGGATGTACATATTAATACGACTGACGACCAATCTGCATGGCGAGTGGTTCTTAATTGATTATCCTATCCTTTTTATCATTTTCTTGAATAACACACAATGACATGACATGACATGTCTAGGTCACACATCTAACCAAAGGATAGTAGACAGTAGTAGAATCTGGGTATAACGACCAGCCCCTCGGGACCTTCAACCTTGCACATAGTAACATCCATCCTCGGCAAAGATCTAAATCACAAATATATAGTGTATGAAAAACCAACCCTACATAACAACACAACAAGCCTTCTCCAACTTGCGCACCACACGCGGCAAAACCCTCTGCACAACCTGCTCGACCGGATCCTGCTGGTTTTGACGCTGCGGCTGCGGCTGCGGCTGCGCGTGCTGGTGGTGCTGCTGACCGGGGTACTGGTGTGGCTGCTGGGGCTGGGACGAAGGTGGAGGCATGTGAGCCGGCCCGCCGGAGAGATTGACGTAGATGCGGCCGGCATTTTCCTCGGTGGTGTACTGCACGCCGAGTTCGCGGCAGACTTGTTCGACGCGCGGTTTGATCTTTTGGACGTGGTGGGTGGAGTGGTTTCCTTTTCCGACGATTCTGTATCATTCATTATATGCGTTAGTTTGATCTTTTTCTTCACTTCCTGTAATCTTTCCATATCCCAAATAGTATGTTTAAACTCACACATGTAAATGCGTCTGCCCATGCGCCTTGGCATACTTAATCCTCTCCTCAAGGATCTCTTCCGCCTCTTCAACAAACTGCCCATGCAGATCAATCGTATCCGCCTCGACGCGTCCATTGGCGTTATTCTCGCGGAAAATAAACTCCGACGCCTGGCGGTTGTATTCCTCCATTTTGCGACCGTGGGCCTTGCCTTGCTCGGAGAGCTCCTTGGCCCCCGCGCCGTCGCCGCTGGTGTATGCTTCTTGGGACTACATCGTGTATCATCCACGGGGGGTGCTCGTTAGTGTCCATTGTTTTCGTTTACTTTGGTTATGCGGGTTCGGTGAAGAGGGGCGCACTCGTTGGAAACATGATCCGCGCTTGTTGGCTTCTTGTCGCGCGAGATCGCGGAGTCGGTCGTACTCGGCTTCGGCGTCTTGGCTCTGGTCGTGGTTGAAGGCTGGGTTGCGTCAGTTTTGCGCCTGGGTGATACGTAGTAGGGTCTGGGTCTTTGAGGGGGTGATGTGAGATGGGATAAGGTGGATGGATGGATGAGCTGAGCTGAGCTCAGCTGAGCCGGGTCGACCAGGGGTTGATGGTTTCGATCACTAGGCAAGGTGTGTACTCACCCCTCGGGCCCATATGCGACATCTCGTGCATACTGGGATAGATTGGCGATATCGCGGGGATAAAGAATACGATTGATGGTCGGTTTACAGGGATTGAACGCGAAAAGACGGTGGATCAGAGACAGGAAGGGCAGAAGAAGATCAGATCGGGCATTTGTCTATTTACCGCAACGCCCCACAGTCCAACTTCGGGTGGCCATTCACGGTCGGCCAATGTCGCCCGTGTGGGTGGAGAAGCCCTGGCCCCGATCGGTATCTTATTTACTAGTCCCAGAAGAAGGTACGGAGCGTTTCCGAGGAGGAACAATTAATTCCTCAGTGGGATTGTGTCGACTTATAAACCCTCTCGGTTGGAATCCTTGGGAACTCTGGGATATACATCGATCGTGTTGGTGGTTTGCCCTCGACGATCTCTGACAGGTCAATCGCTTTCTGGAGATCTGATCGATTCATCCAATCCTGACAATGCATGTTATTGACCGATGCATCACCGATTTCCTCGTAATGTACGCCATGCCACGTATCGGGGGCGGTAGTCGCACATTCCTCCGAGCGATAAGTCGACCGCGCTTCTCCCGCTCGGAGCCATGCGGCGATAGCGGTTCCGTATCACGATCCCGAATACCGTGTGCGTCATGTCGCCACGACGCCACCCGAGAAGAACGAGCGCAGAAGGGTAGGTGTTAGGTACCATAATCTGGGGACACTGGGCCCGCCGGCGAAAGCGACTAGAAGCAATAGACAATGGGTCATCTGGAGCAGAACCATGGGCTCGGTTCTTGTACCTAGATGGACAGGAACATCCGGCGGTAGCATCTCAAATGAATACATGGATACGAGTTCTCTAGTCAGTATTCAGTGGTCATAAGGTAGTTGAATAAGGAGTGGGGGGTGGGGTGCTGATGAATGGACCTTTTATGCACGCTGGTTTGGTCCATCCATGATCCCTGTTGTGGCTCTTCATTTGTCTTCTTGAGCACTTTACATGACAAAGGAATGAAGGGAAGATATATTCCAAAAAAAAAAAAACATTAATCAATAAACAAAAATCAAAAAAGAATCAAAGAAGAAAGAAAGGAAAACAGGAAATGGTTTCTGTGCGGAGAAGAAAGAAAGATCGACGGCAATTCCAAGTGGAGGCCATTACATACCGTACAGTACCATCATTCTGCCAGAAGATTACCATGTCGGTACCTTAGGTATCTCCCGCCATATGGAGGATAGAAAATCCTCACCAGTCCGTGGCCACAGTCCATAGATGTAATACTTCAATTGACCATCTCAGTCCTCCTCCATATATGATTCAATCTAATAATGGTTAGCGTGCATTAAGGTTGCCTCATCCAGAACCCTAACCTCGTTCTGTCCACACGCCGGACCCTGGGTGACTGCTCAGTACAGTATGTGCCTGGCGATCTGGTCTCCACCGTGGTGGCGCACTGAAACAAAAAAGATGGCCTTTTGCCATGCCGAAGACCAATAAAAACCACCAACCAGACAACACCTCGTGCATATCATCATCATTCTTCCATGGCATCAGTTTCCCGTTCACTATGCTCCGAAATACCCGTTAGAGGATGAGGCGGGAGGAAGCTCCTGGAAGCTCTGAAACCTCCGTCACCCTGAATGCTTCCAGAAGGTGGAAAACAGACGACCAAGACGGATTGTCTCATGCCCTGCAGGCCACGCTGATCTGCACCGGCCGGGAAATTAAGTTCTTATCCTAGTTAGGAATCGGGAGAAATCTGCAGTCACCTTCCGGGGAGTAGACAAATGTCGCTTCTCCTGATATGGAGGAGGGGACCTAAGATAAGACGGTTTACTCCACAGTCTACCACACCTCCGACAGTCTTTCATCATCCAGCCGACATTGAAGAGGATACAGTCAGAATACCCGGACTGAATCAGTTCGTTGATGCTCTAATGAAAAGGGGAAGTTGGCTTCCTGAGGCATGATTGGTTCAAAGGGCTTCTCCTGTCACTCCACCCCCTTAACCCACCCACCAATCATGACTCTACCGCAACCCCCTATTGCTGATCCAGTGAAATTAATCCTCGTATTTCAGTTACAGAGTGTAATTTTGTGGTAACCTTACCGACATCCTTTCCTCTCTGACGATACCTGAGTTAGTTCAACTTCTCTACCCTCCTTTTCTTTCTTTTACTCCCTTCACTCACTCACTCTCTCTCTCTATCTTTCCTTTCTTTCTTCTTCTCTTCCTCTCTTTCTTTCCCAACTTCTCCTCTGGATCTCTCACCAGACTGACTCCCTGGAGTCGCTTCTGTTGGTAAGTCATCCATCCTCACTCTCTATAGCCTCATCATTTGTTCTTTTCTACTGTTTCTTCATCTTCCACCCTTCCCTCTTCCCGATCAGACCATATTTATTACTCCTGGGATGAAGGTGGAACAATTGGACCATCATCCCACGGTGATATCAATCCTTGCCCTTTTCTGTCTGCTGGTTTTCGTTTCGTTTGGTTTCGTCTCATTTCACCGTTACAACGCTGTATTACCTTACCCTACTTAGTCCACTCGGTTCCCTCTCTCGCTCTCTCCTCTCTCTCCTCTTGCGCGTCTACATTTTGAAATTTCCCCTTTGCTCTCATCCTTTCATTCTCCGGTCCTCCGCGGTCGCTTACACCCTTAGTAATAGTAATCTTCACGCCCTTCGTTTCCCTTCTCTTGTTGCTGCTTTTGTCAATTCATTCCCCCATCTCTCCGACAAACCAGTGACTTCCACTCATCCCAGTGAGTATCTCGCCCGTTCTGTCTCCCCTTGCATTGGTCGTGGCTGGACCACTCTCTCTTTCTCCTCATTCTATGAGACGGGTGCTCCCTTTAGAACTCCCTCCCACCACCAATCCCCCCCCAATTGATCTATCAATTGCACCTCCTTGCGTCTGGACGATTGCCAACCTCTGGTCTTTTGGGTGAACTCCTGTGTTTTTTTTGTTTTTTTTTTTTTTTGTTTCTTTTCGGAACAACTCGCAATTGAGACTACCATCTCGTGCCACGTTCGGACTCGCCGTCCATGCCCGATATCGCTCACCAAACCGGAGAATTCCTTTTCGCTGACGATTTGTTTCGATAGACTTTTGGAACTGAGTTCTGTGCCATTCACTTGAGATTATCCCATCGTTTACTATCAATCTTCATCCCCGCCTATCGTTTTCGTCCAACGCCGCCAACATGGGTTGTGGTATGAGTACCGAGGACAAGGAGGGCAAGGCCCGCAACGAGGAGATTGAGAATCAACTCAAGCGCGATAAGATGTTGCAGCGAAATGAGATCAAGATGCTCCTGCTCGGTATGCGAGACCCTTTCGAATGCGCGGGCGAGGACGGCTGGCTAACGGTTCCATCCAACCAGGTGCGGGAGAGTCGGGCAAGTCCACTATCCTGAAGCAGATGAAGCTCATCCACGAGGGCGGATATTCGCGCGACGAGCGCGAGTCTTTCAAGGAAATCATCTACAGCAACACCGTCCAGTCGATGCGCGTAATCCTGGAGGCCATGGAATCGCTGGAATTGCCCCTCGAGGACGCCCGGAACGAATATCACGTCCAGACCATCTTCATGCAGCCGCCTCAGATCGAGGGCGAGAGCCTGCCCCCAGAGGTTGGCAATGCGATCGGTTGCCTGTGGCGCGACACCGGTGTGCAGGAGTGTTTCAAGCGTTCGCGCGAATACCAGCTGAACGATTCGGCCAAATAGTGAGTCTGGCCCGCGCACCACTCCCCGAACCATGGTGCTAATCTGCGTCTAGCTACTTCGACTCGGTTGAGCGCATCGCGCAACCCGACTACATGCCCACCGACCAGGATGTCCTGCGCTCCCGTGTCAAGACCACCGGTATCACCGAGACCACTTTCCTCATCGGCGACCTGACGTACCGTATGTTCGATGTCGGTGGACAGCGTTCGGAGCGGAAGAAGTGGATCCACTGCTTCGAGAATGTCACTACCATCCTCTTCCTGGTCGCCATCTCCGAGTACGACCAGCTGCTGTTCGAAGATGAGACGGTCAACCGTATGCAGGAGGCGCTGACCCTGTTCGACTCCATCTGCAACTCGCGCTGGTTCGTCAAGACCTCGATCATCCTGTTCCTGAACAAGATCGACCGCTTCAAGGAGAAGCTGCCCGTCAGCCCCATGAAGAACTATTTCCCCGATTACGAGGGTGGCTCCGATTACGCCGCCGCCTGCGACTACATCCTCAACCGGTTCGTCTCGCTCAACCAGGCCGAACAGAAGCAGATCTACACGCACTTTACGTGTGCCACCGATACCACACAGATCCGGTTCGTCATGGCCGCGGTAAATGGTATGTGCTCTTTTTATCTTATATTCATATATTTCCCCCGTGGTGCCGACGATGCTGACTGCCATTAGATATCATCATCCAGGAGAACTTGCGGTTGTGTGGTCTGATCTAACCACGGATCCAATAAGGCTGTCTTGTTTTATCTCCACCTGGCTTGTAATCTGCTTTCTTTTATTATTTTATACCTCGTCGCAATTTCTTTTTTTTTTTTCTTTTCTTTTTGTCTGATTTTGAAGAACCTGGCGTTGAGACATTCATTTGTCTTCCTATTCCTTTTTCTACTAATTCCCCCCAATTTCCTTTGTCCTGAAATGATATCTAGCCGGCTCTTTGTTCTCAGCATTACCGATATCCACCCATGACACAGAGCAGGAGTTTTTATTTTTCATTTTTCTCAATTCTCTTTCTTACTTTTTGTTCTCTGCTCATTGAGCAGCGGGTAATTTGTGACTCCCAATTTCAAGGTCTTGTCAAACCAGGCCTCGAACGTATATGTTATTATCTCCCATTCCAATCACCATGGAAGAAACCCGCCATGTCTTATCGAACCCTTTCTTCTCTCTCCATTCCTCCCTTGTATGTTCTTCTCTCTGCTCGTGTCCTGGCTATCCATCCAACCCTCAATCTATCTCGATATCTTTTGTTCTCTCTCTTTCCCTCTTGGCCTCACAAGCTGGATATCCCACCCTCTGTCGGTGTTATCGTCGCAGAGTTTGTAGTCAGTGGCGATGACGGCGACTGGGTGGGGACGGCCCTAGATCAAGAGGACGTGGACCGTCATCTCATGTCTCCTTATAACTGTTTTCTTTCTTATGCGTTATGCCGGGCTGGTTGTCATAGTCAGAGTTTTTGTACGGATTGTGAAATATAAGATATGTCTGTCTTATTGTCTTGTCTTGTATTGTCTTGTACTTGTAGAGTGATGTACATACGTCGACTCCAACCAACTCTAGGCTATCGCGGGGAAAGAGGAGAAGAGAAACAGATAGAGAACTATATGTGAGCCTGTTTATAATACCAAAAA